>NC_053390.1:153092844-153331699 GCF_905171765.1 Bufo bufo | reverse complement strand
TTAGAAACCCAAGGGACCTCATAAAGACTGGTGTTATATATGGCACCTAATGCGGAAACCTGTACCTTAAGGGTATTTGGGGAGAAATCCATATCCAAACCATATCCAAACCATCCTGGAGAAATTCCAGGATGAGAGGAATATTGAGGTAAATTGGTTAAACCTAACACCACATCAGGATGCACATTTCTTCCAAACCTTAAGATATGCCTTAGAGGTATTGGATTTTCTACTGAGCAAAAGGGTATTTACAACCCTCTGGGATAGACCTAAACCTAAGAGGATGGATTGCTCAGTAACCAGGCTGACAGCTTGAGAAGACTGGGGTTTTGATGATAGATTGGACCCTGTATTAAGAGATCTTCCCTCTGGGATAACAGGATTGGATCCTCCTTGCTGAGGGATTTTAAGAGACCGAACCAGCCCCTTCTGGGCCAAAAGGGGACAACCAGGATTAGGACACAACCTTCAGATTGGAATTTCTGCAGAACCCTTGGTATCATCGGAATTGGGGGGGAAGGCATAAACCTATCCCGGCGTCCAGAGTGAAGGCATCTACTGCCACACAGGGATCTCTTGGATTTAGGGGGAAGAAATGCAGAACTTTGTTGTTTCTTCCTGAGGTGAACAGATCTAAACTCGGATTGCCCCATTGATTTTGGATCCTCTGAAAGGCCGACTGGGATAGGGACCACTCGCCTGGATCCAGTCTCTGACGACTGAGAAAGTCCGCCTGAAGATTGAGAGAACCCTTCAAGTGTACTGCAGCCAGAGACCTCAGGTTCATCTCTGCCCATAGAAATTTTTTTTTGAGAGATTCTGAAGGTGACCATGCCTTGTACCCCCCTAATGTTGGATAAAGGCTGAAGCTGTAGAATTGTCCGAATGGACTAGTACATGACGGTTCTTGGACTGTCTCTGAGTTGCTTTGAGGCCTTCCCATATAGCCTGAAGTTCCCTGTAGTTGGATGACATCCTTCTCTGAGCTTCGGACCAAGTCCCCTGAAAGGAACTTGTGGCAGTAAGGGCACCCCAGCCCCAGAAACTGGTATCCATTGTCAATGACAGCACCTCCTCCTGGCTCCAAGAGACTCCTGACTCCAGATTTTTGTCTCTGAGCCACCACTGTAAGGAGGTCTTCACCTCTTTGGTTACGGACATCCTCTGGTCTAGGGTTAGTTGAGATCTGTTCCATTTCCTGAGAATGAGGTCTTGCAGAGGCCTCATGTGGAATTGGGCCCAGGCAACAGCTGGAATACAAGAAGATAGGTGACCTAAAATCTTCATGGCTTGTCTGATCGAACAAAAGGGCTTTCTGAATTGTTGGATCCCTAACTTTAGGCCCTGGATCTTCGGGGATGGAAGAAAGGATTTTTGAAGGACAGAATCCAGGAGGATGCCTAAAAATAACCTTTGATGGTTTGGGATAAGGTTGGATTTCTCCCAGTTGACTATCCAGCCTAGGTTCTGAAGTTGAGAGAGGACCACCTGAAGATGAGCTTGTAGGAGATCTGATGTTTCTGCTATAACTAACAGATCGTCCAGATATGGAGTAATCAATATTCCCTTTTGGCTTAGGGAGGCCACTACTTCTGCCATAATCTTGGAGAAGATACGAGGAGCAGAAGATATTCCAAAGAGGAGACAGTTGAATTGAAAGTGATGAATCTTCTCTTTCATCTTTACTGCAAACCTAAGATATTTTCTGGATAGGGGATGGATTGGAACATGAAAATAAGCGTCCCTGAGGTCTATGGTGGCCATCATAGCCCCCTTTTTGATGAGCTTCACGGTGGATCTGACGGTTTCCATTTTAAACCTGCGATAGGTTATGTGTCAGTTATGGTTTCAGATTTATAATAGTCCGGAATTTGCCGTTCGATTTCCGAACTAGGAACAATGGGGAATAATGACCCCTTCCTATTTCCCTGTTGGGAACACTTTCTATTGCCCCATGGCATAATAATTCCCTTATGCCCTCGAACAAGGAGGACCTCTGAGGCCAGGGAAGTTGGGTGATCATGAATTTTTGTGGGGGGAGAGAATCCAACTCTATAGCATAACCGTTTTTTTACAATACTGATTATATACGGGTCCGCGATGGCTTGCTCCCAGGAATTTATGAAGGAGCTGAGTCTTCCCCCAACACGAAAGGCGTAATTGCTTGGAAGAAGAGGAGGAAGGATCTCCCTTGTTGGGGTTAAAAAGAAAATTCCTTCCTCTACTGCCCTTGGCATAGCTCCACCTTCCAGATCTTCCTCTATCTGGTCTGGTATCCTGCTGTTGTTTATGAAAAAACTGCCTCTTATTTTCGGGTCTGTCTACAGGAAACCCTTTTTTGCGGTCTGTAGCATTCACTAAGATCTTATCCAGATCAGGGCCAAACACATACTGCCCATGGAACGGTAAAGATATTAATTTGTTCTTAGAGGTCATATCACCGGACCAGGCCTTCAACCACAGGACTCTTCTGATGGTGTTAGAGAGTACTGCTGTACGGGCAGAAAGTCTAACAGACTGAGGCATCTGCTAGGAAATTAGTGGCCTTTCTAAGCAGCGGAAGGCTGTCCAAGATTTTCTCTCTTGGTGTCTTGTTAATTAAGTGGAGCTCTAATTGCTCCAGCTACACATGTCACCGCCACTCCGGGTTTTAAAAGAGCAGCCGAAGCTTCCCACGTTTTCTTAAAGAGGCTTTCTGCCTTTCTGTCCATAAGGTCTTTTAGCTGCGCAGCATCCTCAAAGGGAAGGACCGTGCGCTTTGCGACCTTGGCCACTGGGGCATCGACTCTGGGAATGGATTCCCAGTCTGTGCAATCTACCTTACCATGAGCCTTCCAAGTCGCCGGAGCCACGAAGAACTGATAAGGGACATCAGCTGCTGACCACCAAACGCCATAGGTGCTGTGGACATTTCTCCAAGACTTGCTCCACCTCTGGAAGCAGTTCCCGAAAAAACCTGCCAATGAAAACGTGAAAGAGCGTCAGCAATTCTGTTATCAACACCTGGAACATGGCGAGCCCTGAAGTAAATATTATGCTCCAAGCAGCGCAAAACTAAATGTCGCAAAAGTGCAATCACCGGCAGAGAAGAAGAAGACAAACGGTTAATACAGTAAACTACCCCCAAGTTGTCAGACCAAAAGCACACGTGGTGATCCGCGAGTTTTCGCCCCCAAATTTCAACCGCTACCACAAGTGGGAACAATTCCAGTAAAGTCAGATTTGTACACAAACCCAGAGAGCGCCACGAATCCAGCCAAGGGGAAAAACACCATTCCCTATCAAAAATGGTGCCAAAACCACAAGACCCGGAGGCATCCGAAAAAAGGGACAGAACTGAGTTTGGTACTTCCTCGGAGATGACACATGTGTGCCCATTATAGGAGTGTAGAAATGCCTGCCACACACCCAGGTCGGCTTTTAGCGACCTCCTTAGACGAATACGGTAAAGAGGGGACCTAGCCCCTCGGGTAGCGAGCGACAGGCTCCTGGAAAAAACGCGACCCATGGGCATAATTCGACACGTGAAACAAAGCAGCCCCAGTAACGACTGTAACTGCCGAAGGGTAACTTTATGGGCTGCAAGGAAACCCTCAATTAAATACTCCAGCTTACAAATCTTCTCACTGGGCAACCGGAAAACCATCTCCACGGAATCAATTTCAATCCCCAAAAAGGACAAACGCGTGACCGGACCCTCCGTCTTGTCGACTGATATGGAAACTCCAAACTTAGCCATACGTGCTAAGAATATGTTCAGGAGGGAAAGGCAACCACCCCCCGGGCCCGGGGACACAAACAAAGAGTCATCCAGATAATGAATGACTGACGAGGATCCGGCCTCATGTCTAACAACCCATTCCAAAAAACAACCAAACATTTCAAAATGGTGACAGGAGATGGAACACCCCATGGGGAGACATGTGTCATAAAAGAAACGGTCTTCAAAAGAACATCCCAGAAGATGATGACAATCCGGGTGAATCGGGAGAAGCCTAAAGGCTGACTCAATGTCCGATTTCGCCAGGAGAGCGCCCCTATCCGCCTCCCTAACCAGTGCCACCGCCCGATCGAAAGATACATAAGGCACAGATGCCTCCTCAGGAAGAATGGCATCATTCACCAACGAACCCTTAGGAAAGGACAGGTGGTGTATGAGGCGAAACTTCCCCAGGTCCTTCTTGGGCACAACCCCAAGGGGGGAAACTCTCAAGTTAGGAAAAGTTAGGAAACTCTCAACTTCTCCCGGAGGACTTCGGGAAGCTCCCTAGCTTCCGTAGGTTATCAGAGAAAACTGGAAACCTGCTCAACACAAACGGTATAAAGAAACCAAATGTGAAACCAAAGCAAAGCTGAGAGGCCGCCGACTTATTGGGGTAGATGTCTAGCCAGGGGGACATCTCGACCACGCTCACTGGGGTCCTTGGGATCGCCTGAGCCGGGGTGCTTAAAGTTTTTAACTGAAGGGTGGTTGCCACCGCAGGCCGAGCATTCATGCTTGTACTTGCACAACCCTGCATATTTACAATGGCCCTCATTGAACAGCCAGCACGCCCCTGGGCGGCGAACGGCCACTGGTCCTTGAGCTGAGGATGTTCCAGGACCAGTGGCCGCACCTGGAAAGGGAGTCTGCCTCTGAGACATCATGAGGCGAAGCCAAACATCAGTAGCCTTCACCCCCCAACCCACCTCGGGGTGTAACGCTAAGCGCCGACAGAATTCCTCATCATATCTCCACCATGCGCTACCGCCATGGGCTCTGTAAGCGCTGTAGATAGTGTCCAGATAGACGAATAATTCCAAACAGCGGTCAGGATGGCGCTGACCCCCATGATACAACCCAAGACAGAGACAGCTTGCAACCAGTTATTCATGGTCTTGTCGACCCTAGGTTTATGCTCAAAAGGCTTATCAGAAAAGCGTCTTTCTTTGTCTATCGTATGCTGGTCCACCGATATCAAAGACCAAATATCAATATATTGGTTGGACCAGATTTTTTCTTTAATTGTATCCTCCACATTGTACACCACAGGGCTAATGCCACAAAAGAAGGAATCTTTATGGACCCACGCCAAAACCGTAGCTTGCTTTAGAGAAGGGGGAGAGGCCGGTGAAAAAGACAACTTAACAAGCAATGACTTAAGCGTCGAATCCAAATCAACATTAACCCCTCCCACCCCCCATGCCCCAGTATAGTGGTACTCACCGGGTGTCGCAGACGCCGACGCTGATGAAGGACCGGGCTCCTGGATCTCAGCCCGGGGTTCCGCAGTTGGTGCCAGGCTGGGGACCCTGGATGCATGACTAGGCACCAGCCTCTTGCGCTTTGGACAAGACGTCCGGCCAGACTCCTCAGATGCGCCCGTCGATCCATCCGAAGATGACGGAGAGCGCCACCTAGAGGACCTGGAACGCCTACTCCTCCCAGAAACCCTGGAATGGTGATGGGACCAGTGCCTACGGGAAGTAAGATGATAACGCCTTCTACTCTCCTGGGACGATGTAGAAGAACTGGAAATCTCCCTGCGCGACCTAGCGATGGGAGCAGGCTTGGGGTGGGGTGGCAGTGAGGGGAGGTTTACTACCATAGGGGGCTCCATCTGCACGGTAGACGCCCCAACATGGCCAGCATCCACTACACTGGGGGTAACATATAATCCCCCTTGGGGGGCACC
Source organism: Bufo bufo (assembly GCF_905171765.1). Taxonomy (NCBI): domain Eukaryota; kingdom Metazoa; phylum Chordata; class Amphibia; order Anura; family Bufonidae; genus Bufo; species Bufo bufo. The sequence continues at coordinate 153,326,024 of NC_053390.1, read as the reverse complement.
CGAGACTATGGCCGGCACTGTGGGCTAAGAAGGAGGGGGAATCGGGGGGGAATCATGGGCCGCAACACTCTCCTGAGAACCCATGTCCTGTATCCCGCTCGCCTGCCACGCGCTGGTTACTTACGGTGCAACGGAGGAAGAAGACGGAAGGGGCGGGGCTAAAGCGCACTGAAGCGCATTATGAATATGCCGGCCATACGGATCAGCGCAGGCACCGTCAAAGGAGTCAAGGTGAGTGCAGGCTGACAGAGGGTGAGTGGAGGGGATCGCAGGCAAACTATGACCTAAACGGGCGGGAGGGCGGGTACGCCGTGCAGACCGCTGGCCCACATGAAAATTGCGGCAGCACCGTCTCACACACTGAAACAGTAGGAGAGGAGGATGGCTGAGGGGAGCTGAGGCTGTTCAGAAAGGAATGCAGCCAGCCTGCTCCCCCCTCCGAATATCTCGCCAAAAGGGCATCCCTAAGGGAAGCGTCCCTTGCGGTCATCTTGGAGTGGACAGAGCCAGTAAAGCACCTACCAAACTTGGCTTCCACGGTCAAGAGGAAGCTCTGCTGCTGGGGGGAGAGTTATATAACCTCCTTAGAGGGAGGGGTTAACACCCTATCTCCACCCCTCATGACACATCGTCCAAGCTTATCTGCCTAAACCATTAGCTGACCAGCCCATAATAGGGGCCAGATGACCCGCATAAACCTGGAGATTGGGAAGGGAGGGGGACCACCTGTCCCTAAGCACCCTTCCTAACCCATCGGGCGCTTGCCATACAGGGGTTTGATTCAGCCATTTGAAATACAGCCATTTGAAATACAGCCTTTTTGTGCAAAGATATATTTACTTCAGGCCTACACTGATTCAGGGCGTGTGAGATCCCCCCTATACATACAGGGGTTTGATTCAGCTATTTGAAATACAGCCATTTAAAATATAGCCATTTTGTGCAAAGGTATATTTACTTCAGGCCTACACAGATTCAGGGCTTGTGAGATCCCCCCTATACATACAGAGGTTTGATTCAGCCATTTGAAATACAGCCATTTGAAATACAGCCATTTTGTGCAAAGAAATCTTTACTTCAGGCCTACACTGATTCAGGGCGCGAGAGATCCCCCTATACATACAGGGGTTTAAATTAGGCATTTGAAATAGAGCCATTTGAAATACAGCCTTTTTGAACAAAGATATAATTACTTCAGGCCTACACTGATTCAGGGAATGTGAGATCCCCCCTATACTGTCACGGATGGTGTACAGGAAACAAGACAATACCATATGTCTCTCTGGATCCACAACTAAGGAACAAAGGGAGACCACTGCAATAGACCTGCCGCTCTCCCTCACTGCTCAGCCTATGCGAACACCCCAAAGGTGGATGGCCGCATATCCACGTTCCTCGGCTATCTATTACCTGAAGACCCTACAATAGTGAAGGGACACGACCACTGGCTCCCTACACTGACACGGAGGGAGTCAGGGTCACCTGGATCCAGAAAAGACAAAATCATAAATACATAAACAGCACTTATCTTGTATGTATACTAATGCCAGAAGCCTGACTAATAAAACTGGTGAACTGGAATTAGTGATGTGTGAGGAGGACTATGACATAGTGGGAATAACTGAGACATGGCTGGATGATAGCTATGACTGGGCAGTTAATGTACAAGGTTACAGTCTGTTTAGAAAGGATCGTCAAAACCGGAGAGGGGGAGGGGTCTGCCTTTATATAAAGTCCTGTCTAAAGCCCACAGTCCGAGAAGATATAAGTGAGGGACATGAACATGTGGAGTCACTATGGGTAGAGATACATGGAGCTAAAAACAACAATAAATTACTAATAGGAGTTTACTATAAACCACCTAATATACCAGAGTCCACAGAAAATCTACTACTAAACGAGATAGACGAGGCGGCGAATCATAATGAGGTGGTTATTATGGGGGACTTCAACTACCCAGATATAGACTGGGAAACTGAAACTTGTATATCTCATAAGGGAAACAGGTTCGTGGCTATAACCAAAGACAATTACCTCTCCCAACTGGTTCAGGACCCGACTAGAGGGACGGCCATACTGGACTTAGTATTAACCAATAGACCTGACAGAACAACAGACGTGCAGGTCGGGGGACACCTGGGAAATAGTGACCATAAAGTAATAACCTTCCAATTATCATTCAAAAGAGCGTTTCTACAGGGAGGAACAAAAATACCAAACTTCAAAAAAGCTAAATTTAGCCAACTAAGAGAGGCCATAGGCCAAACTAACTGGGACAAAGTCCTCACAAATACAGACACAAAATGGGATATCTTTAAAAACATCCTAAAAACTCATTGTGAGAGGTACATACCGTATGGTAATAAAAGGTTAAGGAACAAAAAGAAACCAATGTGGATAAATAGAACTGTAAAGAAAGCAATAAATGACAAAAAGAAAGCATATAAAACACTAAAACAGGAGGGTTGCACGGAAGCACTGAAAAACTATAAGGAAAAAAATAGAACATGTAAAAAACAAATAAAAGCGGCCAAACTAGAGACCGAGAGATTAATTGCCAAAGAGAGTAAAACTAACCCTAAAATGTTCTTCAATTATATAAATGTTAAAAAGTATAAAGCTGAAGGTGTTGGCCCTTTAAAGAGTAATGAGGGGGGAGTCGCAGAGAGCGACGAGGAGAAAGCAAAGCTGTTAAATATTTTTTTCTCCAATGTATTCACTGAGGAAAATAAATTGTCAGATGACATGCAGAATGCAAAAATAAATTCCCCATTAAAAGTGTCCTGTCTGACCCAGGAAGAAGTACATCAGCGGCTTAAAAAGATTAAAATAGACAAATCGCCAGGACCGGATGGCATACACCCCCGTATCCTAAAGGAATTAAGTAATGTCATAGCCAGACCCTTATTTCTGATATTTGCAGACTCTATACTGACAGGGAATGTCCCACAGGATTGGCGCATGGCAAATGTGGTGCCAATATTCAAAAAGGGCCCAAAAACAGAGCCTGGAAACTATAGGCCGGTAAGTTTAACATCTGTTGTGGGTAAACTGTTTGAAGGTTTTCTGAGAGATGCTATATTAGAGCATCTCAACGGAAATAAGCAAATAACGCCATATCAGCATGGCTTCGTGAGGGATCGGTCATGTCAAACTAATTTAATCAGTTTCTATGAGGAGGTAAGTTCTAGACTTGACAGCGGCGAATCAATGGATGTCGTATATCTGGACTTCTCCAAAGCATTTGACACTGTACCGCATAAAAGGTTAGTATATAAAATGAGAATGCTCGGACTGGGAGAAAACATCTGTATGTGGGTAAGTAACTGGCTCAATGATAGAAAACAGAGGGTGGTTATTAACGGTACACACTCAGATTGGGTCACTGTCACTAGTGGGGTACCTCAGGGGTCAGTATTGGGCCCTATTCTCTTCAATATATTTATTAATGATCTTGTAGAAGGCTTGCATAGTAAAGTATCAATTTTCGCAGATGACACTAAACTGTGTAAAGTAATTTACACTGATGAGGACAGTATACTACTACAGAGGGATCTGGATAGATTGCAGGCTTGGGCAGATAAGTGGCAGATGAGGTTTAACACTGATAAATGTAAGGTTATGCACATGGGAAGGAAAAATGCAAGTCACCCGTACATACTAAATGGTAAAACACTCGGTAACACTGACATGGAAAAGGATCTAGGAATTTTAATAAACAGCAAACTAAGCAGCAAAAACCAGTGTCAGGCAGCTGCTGCCAAGGCCAACAAGATAATGGGTTGCATCAAAAGGGGCATAGATTCCCGTGATATGAACATAGTCCTACCACTTTACAAATCGCTAGTCAGACCACACATGGAGTACTGTGTACAGTTCTGGGCTCCTGTAAACAAGGCAGACATAGCAGAGCTAGAGAGGGTTCAGAGGAGGGCAACTAAAGTAATAACTGGAATGGGGCAACTACAGTACCCTGAAAGATTATCAAAATTAGGGTTATTCACTTTAGAAAAAAGACGACTGAGGGGAGATCTAATTAATATGTATAAATATATCAGGGGTCAGTACAGAGATCTATCCCATCAGCTATTTATCCCCAGGACTGTGACTGTGACGAGGGGACATCCTCTGCGTCTGGAGGAAAGAAGGTTTGTACACAAACATAGAAGAGGATTCTTTACGGTAAGAGCAGTGAGACTATGGAACTCTCTGCCTGAGGAGGTGGTCATGGTGAGTACAATAAAGGAATTCAAGGGGGGCCTGGATGTATTTCTAGAGCGTAATAATATTACAGGCTATAGCTACTAGAGAGGGGTCGTTGATCCAGGGAGTTATTCTGAATGCATGATTGGAGTCAGGAAGAAATTTTTTATTTCCCTAAAGTGGAGAAAATTGGCTTCTACCTCACAGGGTTTTTTGCCTTCCTCTGGATCAACTTGCAGGATAACAGGCCGAACTGGATGGACAAATGTCTTTTTTCGGCCTTATGTACTATGTTACTATGTTACTATGTTACGAATGACGACTGACGACTGGGAACAGGGAACAGGGAACTGGGAACTGGGAACTGGGAACAGCATGCACACACACTCCAGGAAGTTGTATCAGCCGCACACTACTGCATTATGGGGAGGAACTTAAAGGGTAGCGATCAGTCTAACTGCATGACAGCTGAGATAGACTAACGAGATGAGAAACTAAACCAAAACAAAGAAATTCAAGGAGGAGGATCTGAGAAGCTCCTGTGAGCGCTTCTCAGCTGTCTGGCTGTGACAGTACCCCTCCCTCTAGGAGTGGACTCCGGACACTCAGGGCCCACCTTCTCTGGAACCCACATCCTCTCCTCAGGACCATAACCCTCCCAATGAACGAGGTACTGGAGGGAACCGCGGACAAGACGAGAATCCACAATCCTAGAGACCTGAAATTCAAGATTTCCATCAACCATAATCGGAGGAGGAGGCAAAGGCGAGGGTACAATAGGTTGAACATAAGGTTTCAATAAGGACTTATGAAAAACATTATGGATCTTCCAAGTCTGAGGAAGATCAAGACGGTAGGCAACAGGATTGATGACAGACAGGATCTTGTAAGGCCCAATAAACCTAGGACCCAACTTCCAGGAGGGAACCTTCAATTTGATATTCTTGGTAGACAACCACACCAGATCACTAACATTCAGGTCCGGACCAGGCACACGTCTCTTATCCGCCACACGCTTATATCTCTCACTCATGCTCTTTAGATTATCCTTAATCTTTTGCCAAATAGATGACAAAGACGAGGAGAATCTGTCCTTATCAGGCAAACCAGAAGAGCCCTCTCCCGAGAAAGTCCCAAACTGCGGATGGAACCCATATGCACCAAAAAATGGTGACTTATCAAAGGACTCCTGACGACGGTTATTTAAAGCAAACTCAGCAAGGAACAAAAAAGAACACCAATCCTCCTAATTCTCCGCCACAAAACAGCGCAGATATGTCTCCAGATTCTGATTGACGCGCTCTGTCTGGCCATTCGACTGCGGATGGAAAGCAGAAGAGAATGACAACCGAACCCCCAAGCGAGAACAGAAAGCCTTCCAGAATCTGGAAACAAACTGCGTGCCCCTATCAGAGACTATGTCTGAAGGAATCCCATGCAATTTGACAATGTGGTCAATAAATGCCTGCGCCAGCGTCTTAGCATTGGGCAAACCAGGAAAAGGGATAAAATGCACCATTTTGCTAAAACGGTCCACCACCACCAGAATCACAGACTTCCCCGAGGAACGAGGCAAGTCCGTTATGAAGTCCATGGACAGATGTGTCCAAGGACGGGAAGGAATGGGCAAAGGAAGGAGAGGACCTGATGGCCGTGAATGAGGGACCTTGGCACGAGCGCAAGTCTCGCAAGCTGCCACAAAACGCTCAACCGACTAACGAAGCGCAGGCCACCAGAATCTCCGAGCGATGAGATCCAGTGTGGCTCTTGCCCCCGGGTGCCCAGCAAGAACCGTGTCGTGGTGTTCTTTAAAAATCTTGTGTCTCAAAGCGAGAGGCACAAACAACCTCCCAGGAGGACAAAGATCAGGAGCTTCTGACTGGGCTGCCTGCACCTCTGCCTCCAATTCAGGAAAAAGAGCAGAGACCACCACACCTTCAGCCAAAATGGGACCCGGGTCTTCAAAATTCCCACCTCCCGGAAAACAACGTGACAGGGCATCTGCCTTCACATTCTTAACCCCAGGGCGGAACGTAACAACAAAATTAAACCTTGAAAAGAACAAAGACCATCTGGCCTGTCTTGGGTTCAGACGCTTGGCTGACTCCAAGTAGGCCAGATTTTTATGGTCAGTAAACACGGTAATAGGGTGTCTGGCTCCCTCTAGCCAATGGCGCCATTCCTCAAAAGCCAACTTGATGGCCAACAATTCCCTATCTCCCACATCATAATTTCTCTCTGCGGAGGAGAGTTTCTTTGAGAAAAAGGCACACGGTTGCCATTTGGCAGGAGAGGAACCCTGAGACAAGACCGCACCCACCCCTACCTCAGAAGCATCAACCTCAACTATGAAGGGTAACGAAATATCAGGTTGTACTAGGATGGGAGCGGAAGCAAAACTCTCCTTGATATTAGAAAAGGCCTTACGTGCCTCTACCGACCAGGAAGAAAAATCTACCCCCTTTCTGGTCATATCAGTGAGTGGTTTAACAACAGAGGAATAATTCAAAATAAATTTCCTGTAATAATTGGCAATGCACAAAAAACGCATCAGCGCCTTCTGATTCTCAGGAAGCTCCCACTCAAGCACAGCGCGGACCTTCTCGGGGTCCATGCGAAAACCAGAAGCGGAGACAAGAAACCCCAGAAATTGGATTTCTGGAACCGCAAACACACATTTTTCCAGTTTCGCGTATAATTTATTCTCCCGCAGGATGAGCAAGACCTGACGTAAGTGTTCCTTATGAGTCTTGAAATCAGAAGAAAAAATCAAAATGTCATCCAAATACACTAATACAAATTTTCCCATTAAATGATAAAAAATGCTGTTGACGAAATGCTGAAAAACGGCTGGGGCATTCATCAAACCAAAAGGCATAACCAAATTCTCAAAATGGCCCTCAGGGGTATTGAAAGCCGTCTTCCATTTGTCTCCTTCTCTGACCCTAACCAGGTTGTATGCCCCTCTTAGGTCTAATTTGGAAAAGACTTTAGCCCCAACAACCTGGTTAAACAGGTCCGGGATCAGAGGAAGCGGATAAGGATCACGAATAGTGATACTGTTCAGCTCCCTGAAATCCAGACAAGGTCTTAAAGAACCATCTTTTTTCTTAACAAAGAAAAAACCAGCGGCAACAGGTGACTTCGAGGGTCGTATGTGTCCTTTTCTCAGACTCTCAGAGATATAAGCCCGCATAGCGACCCTCTCAGGTTGGGAGAGATTGTATAAACGAGATTTAGGCAGCTTGGCGCCTGGGATGAGATTAATAGGGCAATCATACTCCCTGTGCGGAGGCAAACCCTGAACTCCACTCTCAGAGAAGACATCCAAAAATTCAGAGAGGAAAGGTGGTACAGTCTTAGTAGAAACCTCAGAAACAGATGTTATGAGGCAATTCTCTCTGCAAAAGTTACTCCAACCATTTATTTGCCTCGCTTGCCAATCAATGGTGGGGTTATGTTTAGTGAGCCAGGGTAGCCCTAACACTAGAGGAGTAGGCAAACCGCTAAGGACGAAACATGACACATCCTCAACATGAGCATCACTCACAATTAAAGGGATATTGTGAACTATGCCCTTTAATGATTTCTGAGAAAGTGGAGCTGAATCAATAGCAAAAACAGGAATATCCTTTCCCAAAGTGCATACCTGGAAACCATGAGTTATTGCAAATTGATTATCAATGAGGTTGACAGCTGCTCCACTATCCACAAAAATCTCACAAAAAATGCTCTTGCTCTCTAGCGCCACCCTAGCAGGCAGGACAAAACGGGAACTACAAGCAAACGGAAAACCTTCAATTTCCGCCTCAACCCTGCCAATAGTAACAGACGGAACATTTTTAAAAGATTTTTTCCTTTTTGTCTCTTTATTACTCCCAGAAAACTGCCTGAATCTCCTAGAGGGACAAACATTTGCCAGATGATTTATACCTCCACAACAAAAACAAACCCTCCCCTGCGGGCTGAATCTTCTATTGTCAGAGGCAATCAACCCCAGCTGCATGGACTCCTGCTCAGAAGGGGCTGACAGCGACTGAGACCCCTGTACACAGAATGAGACCGCTGCACTGTCCCGGGACTGAGTATGACAGGAAGGAGAGATCTCTCCTCTCTCTCTAAGACGCCTGTCAATACGAACGGCCTGAGACATAGCAGAATCCAAGGAGGTAGGTCTTTCATGAAAGGCAAATGCATCTTTCAATCCCTCTGAAAGACCATAGCAAAATTGACTTCGGAGTGCAGCATCATTCCAACCCGTATCTGCTGCCCATCTCCGAAATTCTGAACAGTATATCTCTGCGGATTGTTTACCCTGGCATAACAGACGTAGTCTAGACTCAGCCAGAGCAATACGATCCGGATCATCATATATCTGACCCAGGGCTAAAAAGAATTCATCCACTGAACGAAGGGGCCGTGCCCCCTCCGGCAGCGAAAAGGCCCAGGACTTAGCGTTACCCCTGAGCAGCGATATAATGATCCCCACCCTCCGTTCTTCATCACCAGAAGAATGGGGAAGAAGGCGAAAATGGAGTTTGCAAGCCTCTCTAAAACGCACAAAATTCTCACTACCCCCGGAGACCGTATCCGGGAGCGAGATCTTAGGCTCAGCACAAACTCCATGAACGCAAGCTGAACCGGTCACTTGAAACTGAGAAAAAGTCTTACGGAGATCAGCTACCTCCAAAGAAAGACCCTGAAAGCGTTCAGCCAAAAGTGAAACCGGATCCATGCTTGAGACGGTTTTGGCGGCTGATAATGTCACGGATGGTGTACAGGAAACAAGACAATACCATATAAACAATGTCTCTCTGGATCCACAACTAAGGAACAAAGGGAGACCCCTGCAATAGACCTGCCGCTCTCCCTCACTGCTCAGCCTATGCGAACACCCCAAAGGTGGATGGCCGCATATCCACTGTCACGGCTGTTTGTGAGCAACAATAGTAATACACAGTACAGAGCTACTGACTGGACCCAGAACTAGGGAGGATAAAGGGTGACCCCTGTCCAACCCTCAACGCTCTCCCTATTCTGCTAAAGCACATGCCCGGATCCCAATGGCGGAACGAGGCATGCCCACGTGCCTAAGACTAATGACCACTGTAACCCCTACAATAGTGGAAAGGGCACGGCCACCAGTGCCCTACTCAGTATATGGAGGGAACCGTGGCCACCTCAGATCCAGTCAGAAATAAACAGGAACACAACAATGTCTGCACACTTAGCTGGAGGTGTTGCAGCCGCAGAGAAGACGGATCCAAGGACAGGCTGGCAATATCCGGAGTGCTAGCTGCAGCAGAACACAGGTCCAGTGAACTGATAGCCACAAGTGAAGAAACTAAAGCAAGAGCTACAACTGAAGTGAGAACTATAATCCACATCCTATCATAGGAGGAGGGGTGATATAAAGAGAGGGAAATCAAACACATGAAGAACAGCTGTGGTGAAAGAAACCAAAAGTAAACAGAGTAGTGAGAACTCCTCCCAGCTCTAGTAGTGACATCATCACAGGGGTGGAGAAACAGAGCTGTGAGAACGTCCCAAAGCTCTGGTAGTGACAGTACCCCCCCCTCTACGGGTGGACTCCGGACACCCAGGACCCACCTTCTCAGGATGAGCCCTATGAAATGCCCTGATGAGGCGAGTGGCTTTAATGTCCGACACCGGAACCCACATCCTCTCCTCAGGACCATAACCCTTCCAATGAACGAGGTACTGAAGAGAACCGCGGACAATGCGAGAGTCCACAATTCTGGAAACCTCAAACTCCAGATTGCCATCAACCAAAATCGGAGGAGGAGGCAAAGAGGAGGGTACCGTGGGCTGGACATATGGTTTTAAGAGAGATCTGTGAAATACATTATGTATCTTCCAAACCCGTGGAAGATCAAGACGGAAGGCAACAGGATTGATGACTGACAAGATTTTATAAGGCCCAATAAACTTGGGACCCAATTTCCAGGAGGGAACCTTCAACTTAATGTTTCTAGTAGACAACCACACCAGATCACCCACATTCAGGTCCGGACCAGGCACACGTCTCTTATCAGCCACACGCCTATACCTCTCACTCATCTTTTTAAGATTACTCTGAATCTTTTGCCAAATGGTAGACAAAGACGAGGAAAATCTCTCCTCCTCAGGTAAACCAGAAAGAGCCCCTCCCGAGAATGTCCCAAACTGCGGATGGAACCCATATGCACCAAAGAATGGTGACTTATCAGAAGATTCCTGACGACGGTTGTTCAGAGCAAACTCAGCAAGAGGGAGAAATGAACACCAATCCTCCTGGTTCTCTGCCACAAAACAGCGCAAATATGTCTCCAGATTCTGATTGAGGCGCCCAGTCTGACCATTCGACTGCGGATGAAAAGCAGAAGAGAAGGACAGCCGAACCCCCAGGCGAGAACAGAAAGCCTTCCAGAACCTGGACACAAACTGCGTGCCTCTATCGGAAACAATATCAGAGGGAATGCCGTGCAATTTAACAATATGGTCGACAAAAGCTTGCGCCAACGTTTTAGCATTGGGTAAACCAGGGAAAGGTACGAAATGAGCCATCTTGCTAAAACGGTCCACCACCACCAGGATCACCGACTTCCCCGAGGAACGAGGAAGATCCGTGATAAAGTCCATGGACAGGTGTGTCCAAGGACGGGAAGGAATGGGTAACGGGAGAAGGGAACCTGAAGGCCGTGAACGAGGGACCTTAGCGCGAGCGCACGTCTCACAAGCAGCCACAAAACCCTCCACTGACTTACGAAGAGCCGGCCACCAAAATCTCCGAGCAATGAGATCTACCGTGGCTCTACTCCCGGGATGACCAGCAAGAACCGTATCATGATGCTCCTTAAAGAGTTTGTGACGTAGCTCAGGAGGCACGAACAACTTCCCAGAAGGACAACGGGCAGGTGTCTCACTCTGGGCAGCCTGGACCTCGGTCTCCAAATCGGAATATAGAGCAGAAACAACTACCCCCTCCGCCAAAATGGGACCCGGGTCCTCTGAGTTTCCTCCTCCCGGAAAACAGCGAGAGAGAGCATCAGCCTTCACATTTTTGATCCCAGGTCGGAATGTAACAACAAAATTGAATCTGGAGAAGAACAGAGACCATCTGGCCTGTCTCGGATTCATACGCCTGGCCGACTCCAAGTATGCCAGATTCTTATGGTCGGTAAAAACGGTGATAGGGTGCCTGGCCCCCTCCAACCAATGGCGCCATTCCTCGAAAGCCAACTTGATGGCCAACAACTCCCTATCTCCCACATCATAGTTTCTCTCTGCTGGGGAGAGTTTTTTAGAGAAAAAGGCACAGGGTCGCCACTTGGCAGGGGAAGGGCCCTGGGACAAAACCGCACCCACACCCACCTCGGAAGCATCCACCTCAACAATAAAAGGTAAGGAAACATCGGGATGCACCAAGACGGGAGCAGACGCAAAATTCTCTTTAATCTTAGAAAAGGCTGTAAGCGCCTCCTCCGACCAAGAGGAAAAATCCGCCCCCTTTTTTGTCATGTCAGTGAGGGGTTTGACAACAGAGGAATAATTCAAAATGAACTTTCTGTAATAGTTTGCAAAACCCAGAAAGCGCATCAATGCCTTCTGATTCTCAGGAAGCTCCCACTCAAGTACAGCACGGACCTTTTTGGGATCCATGCGAAAACCAGAAGCAGAGAGGAGAAAACCCAGAAATTGAATCTCCGATACCATAAAAAGACATTTCTCCAGCTTGGCGTACAATTTATTTTCCCGCAGAATCTGCAGAACCTGAAAAAGATGATCCTGATGGGTCTGAACATCAGGGGAAAAAATCAAAATATCATCAAGATACACCAATACAAATTTCCCCATTAAATGATAGAAAATACTATTAACAAAATGCTGAAAGACGGCCGGAGCATTCATCAGGCCGAAAGGCATAACGAGATTCTCGAAATGCCCGTCAGGGGTATTAAAGGCCGTTTTCCATTCATCCCCCTCTCTGACCCTGACCAGGTTGTACGCGCCTCTCAAATCCAATTTGGAAAACACCTTGGCCCCAACAATTTGATTGAAGAGGTCCGGGATCAGAGGAAGGGGATAGGGATCGCGAATCGTGATACGGTTCAGCTCTTAGTACGGTTCAAGAATCTCCTAGACGGACAAACATTTGCCAAATGACCTATGCCCCCACAACAAAAACACACCATACTCTGAGGACTAAATCCTCTTTTATCAGGGGCAAGTCGACCTAGCTGCATGGGCTCCTCCTCAGAGGGGAGCGAGACAGGATAAGGCCCCTGCACACTGAATGAGTCCGCACCACTGCCCCTAGACTGACAATGGCTGGACAGAGAGGTCTCGTTTATTTCTCTTAGACGCCTGTCAAGGCGTACCGCCAAGGACATGGCAGACTCTAAGGACGTTGGTCTCTCATGGAAAGCAAACGCATCTTTTAATCTCTCCGAGAGACCATGACAGAACTGACTCCGGAGTGCAGCATCATTCCAACCCGAATCAGCTGCCCATCTCCAAAATTCAGAACAATAAAGCTCTGCAGACCGTTTGTTCTGGCATAAAACACGTAGGTTAGATTCGGCCAGAGCAAAACGATCCGGGTCATCATAAATCTGCCCCAGGGCCACAAAAAATCCCTCCACGGATCGAAGGGAGGGATCCCCTGATGGCAGCGAAAAAGCCCAAGTCTGAGCATTACCCCTGAGCAGGGAAATGACAATCCTCACCCTCTGCTCCTGATTACCAGAAGAGTGAGGACACAAGCAAAAATGGAGTTTGCATGCCTCTCTGAAACGAACAAAATTCTCACTGCCCCCGGAGAACGTCTCCGGAAGTGAGACCTTTGGCTCGCAACAGACTCCATGAGCCGGAGCAGGGCCCAATGCTTGAAGCTGGGTCATAGATTGACAGAGATCCGCTACTTCCAAAGAAAGACCCTGCATGCGGTCAAACAGGTCAGAAAGCGGATCCATGTCAAAAAAGGACGGTTTTGGTGGATTATAATGTCACGGCTGTTTGTGAGCAACAATAGTAATACACAGTACAGAGCTACTGACTGGACCCAGAACTAGGGAGGATAAAGGGTGACCCCTGTCCAACCCTCAACGCTCTCCCTATTCTGCTAAAGCACATGCCCGGATCCCAATGGCGGAACGAGGCATGCCCACGTGCCTAAGACTAATGACCACTGTAACCCCTACAATAGTGGAAGGGGCACGGCCACCAGTGCCCTACTCAGTATATGGAGGGAACCGTGGCCACCTCAGATCCAGTCAGAAATAAACAGGAACACAACAATGTCTGCACACTTAGCTGGAGGTGTTGCAGCTGCAGAGAAGATGGATCCAAGGACAGGCTGGCAATATCCGGAGTGCTAGCTGCAGCAGAACACAGGTCCAGTGAACTGATAGCCACAAGTGAAGAAACTAAAGCAAGAGATACAACTGAAGTGAGAACTATAATCCACATCCTATCATAGGAGATGGGGTGATATAAAGAGAGGGAAATCAAACACATGAAGAACAGCTGTGGTGAAAGAAACCAAAAGTAAACAGAGTAGTGAGAACTCCTCCCAGCTCTAGTAGTGACATCATCACAGGGGTGGAGAAACAGCTGTGAGAACGTCCCAAAGCTCTGGTAGTGACATCCACGTTCCTCGGCTATCTATTACCTGAAGACCCTACAATAGTGAAGGGACATGACCACCGGCTCCCTACACTGACACGGAGGGAGTCACGGTCACCTGGATCCAGAAAAGACAAAATCATAAATACATAAACAGCACTTATCTTGCAGACGAAAGACAACTGGGAACTGGGAACAGCATGCACACACACTCCAGGAAGTTGTATCAGCCGCACACTACTGCATTATGGGGAGGAACTTAAAGGGTAGCGATCAGTCTAACTGCATGACAGCTGAGATAGACTAACGAGATGAGAAACTAAACCAAAACAAAGAAATTCAAGGAGGAGGATCTGAGAAGCTCCTGTGAGCGCTTCTCAGCTGTCTGGCTGTGACATATACATACAGGGGTTTGAATTAGGCATTTGAAATACAGCCATTTGAAATACAGCCTTTTTGTGCAAAGATATATTTACTTCAGGCCTACACTGATTCAGGGCGTGTGAGATCCCCTCTATACATACAGGGGTTTGAATTAGGCATTTGAAATACAGCCATTTGAAATACAGCCTTTTTGTGAAAAGATATATTTACTTCAGGCCTATACTGATTCAGGGCGTGGGAGATCCCCCCTATACATACATGGGTTTGATTCAGCCATTTGAAAGACAGCCATTTGAAATACAGCCATTTTGTGCAAAGAAATCTTTACTTCAGGCCTACACTGATTCAGGGCGTGTGTGATCCCCTTATACATACAGGGGTTTGAAATAGGCATTTAAAATACAGCCATTTGAAATACAGCCATTTTCGGCAAAGAAATCTTTACCTTAGGCCTGCACTGATTCAGGGCGTGTGAGATCCCCCTATACATACAGGGGTTTGATTCAGCCATTTGAAAAACAGCCATTTGAAATACAGCCATTTTGTCCAAATACATTTTTACTTCAGGCCTACACTGGTTCAGGGCGTGTGTGATCCCCCCTATACATACAGGGGTTTAAATTAGGCCTTTGAAATACAGCTATTTTGTGCAAAGAAATTTCAGGCCTACACAGATTCAGGGCGTGTGTGATCCCCCTATACATACAGGGGTTTGAATTAGGCCTTTGAAATACAGCCATTTGAAATATAGCCTTTTTGTGCAAAGATATATTTACTTCAGACCTACACTGACTCAGGGTGTATGAGATCCCCCCTATACATACAGGGGTTTGATTCAGCCATTTTAAATACAACCATTTGAAATACAGCCATTTTGTGCAAAGAAATCTTTACTTCAGGCCTACACTGATTCAGAGCTTGTGTAATCCCCCCTATACATACATGGGTTTGAATTAGGCATTTGAAATACAGCCATTTGAAATATAGCCATTTTGTGCAAAGAAAACTGTACTTCAGGCCTACACTGATTCAGGGCGTGTGTGATCCCCCTATATATACAGGGGTTTGAATTAGGCCTTTGAAATACAGCCATTTGAAATACAGCATTTTTATGCCAATATATTTACTTCAGGCCTATACTGATTTAGGGCGTGAGTGATCCCCCCTATACATAAAGGTGTTTGTCTCAGCCATTTGAAATACAGCCATTTGAAATACAGCCTTTTTGTGCAAAGATATATTTGCTTCAGGCAAACACTGATTCAGGGCATGTGAGATCCCCCCTACATACAGGGGTTTGATTCAGCTATTTGAAATACAGCCATTTGAAATACAGCCATTTTGTGCAAAGATATATTTACTTCAGGTCTACACTGATTCAGGGCGTGTGAGCTCCCCCCTATACATACAGGGGTTTGAATTAGGCATTTAAAATACAGCCATTTGAAATACAGACTTTTTGTGCAAAGATATATTTACTTCAGGCCTTCACTGATTCAGGGCGTGTGTGATTTCCCCTATACATACTGGGGTTTGATTCAGCCATTTGAAATACAGTCTTTTTGTGCATAGATATATTTACTTCAGGCCTACACTGATTAAGGGCGTGTGTGATCTCCCCTTAACATACAGGGGTTTGATTCAGCCATTTGAAAGACAGCCATTTGAAATACAGCTTTTTTGTACAAAATAATCTTTACTTCAGGCCTACACTGATTTAGGGCGTGTGTGATCCCCCCTATACATACAGAGGTTTGTTTCAGCCATTTGAAATACAGCTATTTGAAATACATCCATTTAGTGCAAAGAAATCTTTACTTCAGGCCTACACTGATTCAGGGCGTGTGTGATCCCCCCTATACATACAGGGGTTTGAATTAGGAATTTGAAATACAGTCATTTGAAATACAGCCATTTTGTGCAAAGATATATTTACTTCAGGCCTACGCTGATTCAGGGCGTGTGAGATCCTCCCTATACATACAGGGGTTTGAATTAGGTATTTGAAATATAGCCATTAGAAATACAGCCTTTTTGTGCAAAGATATATTTACTTCAGGCCTACACTGATTCAGGGCGTGTGAGATTCCCCCTATACATACAGGGGTATGAATTAGGCATTTGAAATACAGCCATATGAAATACAGCCATTTTGTGCAAAGAAATCTTTACTTCAGGCCTACACTGATTCAGGGTGTGTGTGATCCCCCCTATACATACATGGGTTTGAATTAGGCATTTGAAATACAGCCATTTGAAATATAGCCATTTTGTGCAAAGAAAACTGTACTTCAGGCCTACACTGATTCAGGGCGTGTGTGATCCCCCCTATATATACAGGGGTTTGAATTAGGCCTTTGAAATACAGCCATTTGAAATACAGCCATTTTGTGCAAAGAAATCTTTACTTCACGCCTACACTGATTCAGGGCGTGTGAGATCCCCTCTATACATACAGGGGTTTGAATTAGGCATTTGAAAGGCAGCCATTTGAAATACAGCATTTTTATGCCAATATATTTACTTCAGGCCTATACTGATTTAGGGCGTGAGTGATCCCCCCTATACATAAAGGGGTTTGTCTCAGCCATTTGAAATACAGCCATTTGAAATACAGCCTTTTTGTGCAAAGATATATTTGCTTCAGGCAAACACTGATTCAGGGCATGTGAGATCCCCCCTACATACAGGGGTTTGATTCAGCTATTTGAAATACAGCCATTTGAAATACAGCCATTTTGTGCAAAGATATATTTACTTCAGGTCTACACTGATTCAGGGCGTGTGAGCTCCCCCCCATACATACAGGGGTTTGAATTAGGCATTTGAAATACAGCCATTTGAAATACAGACTTTTTGTGCAAAGATATATTTACTTCAGGCCTTCACTGATTCAGGGCGTGTGTGATTTCCCCTATACATACTGGGGTTTGATTCAGCCATTTGAAATACAGTCTTTTTGTGCATAGATATATTTACTTCAGGCCTACACTGATTAAGGGCGTGTGTGATCTCCCCTTAACATACAGGGGTTTGATTCAGCCATTTGAAAGACAGCCATTTGAAATACAGCTTTTTTGTACAAAATAATCTTTACTTCAGGCCTACACTGATTTAGGGCGTGTGTGATCCCCCCTATACATACAGAGGTTTGTTTCAGCCATTTGAAATACAGCTATTTGAAATACATCCATTTAGTGCAAAGAAATCTTTACTTCAGGCCTACACTGATTCAGGGCGTGTGTGATCCCCCCTATACATACAGGGGTTTGAATTAGGAATTTGAAATACAGTCATTTGAAATACAGCCATTTTGTGCAAAGATATATTTACTTCAGGCCTACGCTGATTCAGGGCGTGTGAGATCCTCCCTATACATACAGGGGTTTGAATTAGGTATTTGAAATATAGCCATTAGAAATACAGCCTTTTTGTGCAAAGATATATTTACTTCAGGCCTACACTGATTCAGGGCGTGTGAGATTCCCCCTATACATACAGGGGTATGAATTAGGCATTTGAAATACAGCCATTTGAAATACAGCCATTTTGTGCAAAGAAATCTTTACTTCAGGCCTACACTGATTCAGGGCGTGTGTGATCCCCCTATACATACAGGGGTTTGTTTCAGCCATTTGAAATACAGCCATTTAAAATACAGCCATTTTGTGCAAAGAAATCTTAACTTTAGGCCTACACTGATTCAGGGCGTGTGTGATCCCACCTATACATACAGGGGTTTGAATTAGGCATTTGAAATTCAGCCATTTTAAATACAGCCTTTTTTTGCAAAGATATATTTACTTCAGGCCTAAACTGATTCAGGGCATGTGTGATCCCCCCTATATATACAGGGGTTTGATTCAACCTTTTGAAATACAGCCATTTGAAATACAGCCATTTTGTGCAAACAAATCTTTAATTCAGGCCTACACTGATTCAGGGCGTGTGAGAAACCCCCCTACATACAGGGATTTGATTCAGCCATTTGAAATACAGCCATTTTGTGCAAATAAATATTTACTTCAGGCCTAAACTGATTTAGGGCGTGTGTGATCCCCCTATACATACAGGGGTTTGTTTCAGCCATTTGAAATACAGCCATTTGAAATACAGCCATTTTGTGCAAAGAAATCTTAACTTTAGGCCTACACTGATTCAGGGTGTGTGTGATCCCACCTATGCATACAGGGGTTTGAATTAGGCATTTGAAATTCAGCCATTTGAAATACAGCCTTTTTTTGCAAAGGTATATTTACTTCAGGCCTACACTGATTCAGGGCGTGTGTTTTCCCCATTCAAGGGTTTGAATTAGGCATTTGAAATACAGCCATTTTAAATACAGCCATTTTGTGTAAAGATATATTTACTTCAGGCCTAAACTGATTCAGGGTGTGTGAGATCCCCCCTATATATACAGGGGTTTGATTCAACCTTTCGAAATACAGCCATTTGAAATACAGCCGTTTTGTGCAAAGAAATCTTTAATTCAGGCCTACACTGATTCAGGGCGTGTGAGATACCCCCCTACATACAGGGGTTTGATTCAGCCATTTGAAATACAGCCATTTGTAATACAGCCTTTTTGTGCAAAGATTTATTTACTTCAGGCCTACACTGGTTCAGACCGTGTGTGATCTCCCCTATACATACAGGGGTTTGATTCAGCTAATTGAAATTCAGCCATTTGAAATACAGCCATTTTGTGCAAAGATATATTTACTGCAGGCCTACAGAGGTTCAGGCCGTGTGTGATCTCCCCTATACATACAGGGGTTTGATTCAGCTAATTGAAATACAGCCATTTGAAATACAGCCATTTTGTGCATTTAAATATTTACTTCAGGCCTAAACTGATTTAGGGCGCGTGAGATCCCCCCTAGACATATACATTGGTTTGAATTAGGCATTTGAAATACAGCAATTTGAAATTCAGACTTTTTGTGCAGATATATTTACTTCAGGCCTACACTGATTCAGGGCATGTGTGATCCCCCCTTAACATACAGGGGTTTGATTCAGCCATTTGAAATACAGCCATTTTGTGCAAAGATATCTTTAGTTAAGGCCTACACTGATTCAGCGCGTGTGTGATCCCCCCTATACATACAGGAATTTGAATTAGGCATTTGAAATACAGCCATTTTATGCAAAGAAATCTTTACTTCAGGCCTACACTGATTCAGGGCGTATGTGATCCCCCCCTGATACATACAGGGGTTTAAATTAGGCATTTGAAATAAAGTCATTTGAAATACAGCCTTTTTGTGCAAAGATATATTTACTTCAGGTCTACACTGATTCAGGGTGTGTGAGATCCCCCCTATACATACAGGGGGTTGATTCTGCCATTTGAAATACAGAGATTTGAAATACAGCCATTTTGTGCAAAGAAATCTTTACTTCAGACCTACACTGATTCATGGCGTGTGTGAACCCCTTCTATACATACAGGGGTTTGAATTAGGCATTTGAAATACAGTCATTTGAAATACAGCCATTTTGTGCAAAGATATATTTACTTCAGGCCTACACTGATTCAGGGCGTGTGAGATCCTCCCTATACATAGGAATTTGAAATACAGCCATTTTAGATCCTCCCTATACATAGGAATTTGAAATACATCCATTTAAAATACAGCCTTTTTGTGCAAACATATATTTACTTCAGGCCTACACTGATATAGGGCGTGTGAGATTCTCCCTATACATACAGGGGTTTGAATTAGGCATTTTAAATACAGCTATTTAAAATACAGCCATTTTGTGCAAAGAAATCTTTACTTCAGGCCTATACTGATTCAGGGCATGTGTGATCCCTCTATACATACAGGGGTTTGATTCAGCTATTTGAAATACAACCATTTTGTGCAAAGAAATCCTAACTTTAGGCCGACACTGATTTAGGCCGTGTGTGATTCCCCCCTATACATACAGGGGTTTGAATTAGGCATTTGAAATACAGCCATTTGAAATACAGCCTTTTTGTGCAAAGATATAATTACTTCAGGCCTACACTGATTCAGGGCGTGTGTGATCCCCCCTATACATACAAGGGTTTGAATTAGGCATTTGAAATACAGCCATTTGAAATACAGCATTTTTTTGCTAAGATATATATATATTATTTTTTTCAAAAATACAAGTACAAAAGTGGACCGTCCAAAGGGTCCATTTTACAAAACATTTTACATTTACTTAGACATTTGCATTTAACATTTTAACCCCAATACCACCCACCCCAATGAAGCGAGAGAGAGGGGGAAAAAAAAAAAAAAAAAGAATGATTTTTTTCCCCTTCCCTTTTTGTTCAACCACCTTGGCCCTGGTTCAACCATTTCTTCCAAATTTGGTCAGTTTTTCCCTGTCCATCGCTCGATCTCTCCAAGCCCTGTTCCAGTCTAATCAAAACAAGCACAGCTTCCTGCCACTGTCCCACTGTAGGGGGGTCTTTATTTATCCATTTCCGAAGTATCAACAGTCTGGCATGAAACAGTACTTTATTCAACACCGACTGTAGCTCTCTATTTAGCTTAATGTGTGCGGTAGCCCCCAGTATACAGACTACAGGATCCTCCGGAACTTGAATACCCAAAAATAATGCTGTAATCTCTACAATCTCTTTCCAATACCTAATCAATTTTGGGCATCTCCAAAAACAATGTATAAGATCCGCCCTCTCACCCCTACATTTTGGACACTTATCCGAGGTTCTAACCCCCATTTTCTTTAACACCCAGGGAGATCGATGTAACCTATGGAGTATAAAAAATTGCGAAATTTTATGTGAAGCCCTTTCTGAGACCCTAGAGTAACTTCTAAGGGCATCATTCCATTTTTCTTCCGAAAAAGATAGGAGCTCCTTTTCCCAGTTTCCTCTAGCTGATATTATGATCCCTTCTTTTTTTGCCTCCATCAAAATTCCATATCTTTCTTTTGTAAGTCCCTTTTTTTCCCCTCCATTAGTAAATCTATATATTCTATTTGATTGTTCTTTTCTATATTTATTTGGATTAACTGATATCCTAACAGCGTTTTTTAGCTGGAGATATTTAAAAATGTCCTTTTGATGGATCCCAAACTCTGTTGCCAAGGTGGAGAAGTCCTTCAGTTTATCTTCCTCAAATATTTGCACTAAATATTTTACCCCCTTCCTTTCCCAATCTATATAGGATTTAATCTTTTGCACGTCCTTTAGGTTTATATTTTTCCAAATAGGTGTGTAGTGCAGATAACCCTTAATATCCATAATATTTTTAAGTTCCACCCATATGTTTCCCATTAAATTCAGTATCTTATTTCCTGTGTTGTTTTTCCCTAGTGTTCCTGACTCCAAAACCTCTAAATAGTTTGTGTCACCTATCCACCCCATTTTTATTAACTCATCCCTCCCCACCATTCCTTTTAAAGTTCCATTTATCTGAGTATATTGTGTTATCAAATAATAAAAATACCAATTTGGAACTGCTAAACCACCATCTCTTACTGGGAGTTGAAGAACCTCTCTCCTTAGCCTGGGAGTATCACCTTTCCAGATAAAATCCCCCATTAAATCATCTAACAACCTAAAGAGTTTTTTCGGCAGCCACATTGGCCACATTTTGTAAGACATATAATATTTTTGGAAGAATTTTTTTTTAATTCAATTCACCCGGCCCTGCATTGACAATGGTAATTTTTTCCAGATGTGTATTTTGGTTCTGAGTTCTTTTATTAAAGGGAGTACATTTAATTTCTCATAGTCCTGAATATTTGTAGAAATCTAAATATTTAAAACTTTTGTGTTGCTCAAGCACGTGCACCCTTGCGGAATTCTGTGATAACCCCTTACCTAATAACATCATATGGGACTTCTCCCAATTTATATTTAACCCCGAGAAAAACCAAATTTATCTATTATATCTATAACTCTATTGAACTCATCCCCCGTATTGTGCAAAAATAATAAAATATCATCAGCATACATTATTAATTTTTCCTTTCCATCCCTATACTGAAAACCAATGTACTCCCTATTATTTTTTATCAAGCATGCCAAAGGTTCTATTGCAATGGCGAATAATAATGGGGAGAGAGGGCATCCCTGCCTAGTGCCCCTATAGAGGGCAAAAGGCAGGGACAAGCTCCCATCCACCCATTGGAATATATGAGTTGAATCCATCTTATAAATCCCTCTCCTATACCAACCCTTTTTAATACTGCCCATAAATACTCCCACTCAATGCAATCAAAAGCCTTTTGTGCATCCAGTGAGAGTATAGCTTTTTCGCCAGCTTCTGTTTTATTAGCTTCAATATTCAGGTACAGCCTTCTAATATTTGAGTACCAGTATATTGTCCTTCCTGGTATAAAACCTGTCTGGTCTTCTTGGATTATACCTTTTAAGACCTTAGAGAGCCTACCAGCCAAAACCTTTGCTAAAATTTTCACGTCGGTATTCAACAAGGATATTGGCCTATATGAGCCGGGATCTAGTTGATCTTTACTTTTTTTTGGGATCAAGGTTATTATTGCTTCTCTCATTGACTCTGGTAACTCACCAATTTTTTGGGCCTCGCGCAATGTCGCACTTAATTCCGGTATTACTACCTGTGAGTAAGTTTTATATATTTCAAAGGGGAGTCCGTCGCACCCTGGTGATTTTAGTGGTTTCACCTGACCCAGAACCTCCTCTATCTCTAGATTATAAATTTCTTTATCCAGGTATTCTTTTTGTATTTTAGATATCTCGGGGATAACAATCTGATCTAAACAATTGTCCAGGTCTTTTTTGTTATATTGTACCCTAGACTTATAAAGTTCCTCAAAGTATTCAACGAAGACCTTTTTAATTCCCTCGGGTGAACTAACTATTTCATCTCTATTGTCCTTAACTGCCCCTATCCATGTTTTCCCTTTCTGATTTTTCACTATACCTGCTAGGATTTTTCCAACCTTTTGTCCCTCCGAGGCCAACTGAAACCCCTGGAATAGCAATTCCTTCCTTGTTTTATCCATATAATATGTTTTTAAATTTTCACATTCTTGCTCCCATTTCTTCTTATTGTTTCCGGTCGGATTTCTTATACATATGGCTCTTGCTTCTTCTAAGTTCTTTTCCAATAATTTACCCTTTTCTTTAGTAGTTTTTTTTTTAAATAATTCACCTTTTTAACCACCTCCGGACCGCCTAACGCAGGATCGCGTTCCGGAGGTGGCAGCCCTGCGCAGAGTCACGCATATATGCGTCATCTCGCGATGGGCGAGATTTCCTGTGAACGCGCGCACACAGGCGCGCGCGCTCACAGGAACGGAAGGTAAGAGAGTTGATCTCCAGCCTGCCAGCGGCGATCGTTCGCTGGCAGGCTGGAGATGTGTTTTTTTTAACCCCTAACAGGTATATTAGACGCTGTTTTGATAACAGCGTCTAATATACCTGCTACCTGGTCCTCTGGTGGTCCCATTTGTTTGGATCGACCACCAGAGGACACAGGTAGCTCAGTAAAGTCCCACCAAGCACCACTACACTACACTACACTACACCCCCCCCCCCGTCACTTATTAACCCCTTATTAGCCCCTGATCACCCCTGATCACCCCATATAGACTCCCTGATCACCCCCCTGTCATTGATCACCCCCCTGTCATTGATTACCCCCCTGTAAAGCTCCATTCAGACGTCCGCATGATTTTTACGGATCCACTGATAGATGGATCGGATCCGCAAAACGCATCCGGACGTCTGAATGAAGCCTTACAGGGGCGTGATCAATGACTGTGGTGATCACCCCATATAGACTCCCTGATCACCCCCCTGTAAAGCTCCATTCAGATGTCCGCATGATTTTTACGGATGCACAGATAGATGGATCCGATCCGCAAAACGCATCCGGACGTCTGAATGAAGCCTTACAGGGGCATGATCAATGACTGTGGTGATCACCCCATATAGACTCCCTGATCACCCCCCTGTAAAGCTCCATTCAGATGTCCGCATGATTTTTACGGATGCACTGATAGATGGATCCGATCCGCAAAACGCATCCGGACGTCTGAATGAAGCCTTACAGGGGCATGATCAATGACTGTGGTGATCACCCCATATAGACTCCCTGATCACCCCCCTGTCATTGATCACCCCCCTGTAAAGCTCCATTCAGATGTCCGCATGATTTTTACGGATGCACTGATAGATGGATCCGATCCGCAAAACGCATCCGGACGTCT
Source organism: Bufo bufo (assembly GCF_905171765.1). Taxonomy (NCBI): domain Eukaryota; kingdom Metazoa; phylum Chordata; class Amphibia; order Anura; family Bufonidae; genus Bufo; species Bufo bufo. The sequence continues at coordinate 153,301,604 of NC_053390.1, read as the reverse complement.
GAATGAAGCCTTACAGGGGCATGATCAATGACTGTGGTGATCACCCCATATAGACTCCCTGATCACCCCCCTGTCATTGATCACCCCCCTGTAAAGCTCCATTCAGATGTCCGCATGATTTTTACGGATCCACTGATAGATGGATCGGATCCGCAAAACGCATCCGGACGTCTGAATGAAGCCTTACAGGGGAGTGATCAATGACTGTGGTGATCACCCCATATAGACTCCCTGATCACCCCCCTGTCATTGATTACCCCCCTGTAAAGCTCCATTCAGATGTCCGCATGATTTTTACGGATGCACTGATAGATGGATCGGATCCGCAAAACGCATCCGGACGTCTGAATGAAGCCTTACAGGGGCGTGATCAATGACTGTGGTGATCACCCCATATAGACTCCCTGATCAACCCCCCTGTCATTGATCAACCCCCCTGTCATTGATCAACCCCCCTGTCATTGATCAACCCCCCTGTCATTGATCAACCCCCCTGTCATTGATCACCCCCCTGTCATTGATCACCATTCATTGATCACCATGTAAGGCTCCATTCAGATATTTTTTTGGCCCAAGTTAGCAGAATTTTTTTTTTTTTTTCTTACAAAGTCTCATATTCCACTAACTTGTGTCAAAAAATAAAATCTCACATGAACTCACCATACCCCTCACGGAATCCAAATGCGTAAAATTTTTTAGACATTTATATTCCAGACTTCTTCTCACGCTTTAGGGCCCCTAGAATGCCAGGGCAGTATAAATACCCCACATGTGACCCCATTTCGGAAAGAAGACACCCCCAGGTATTCCGTGAGGGGCATATTGAGTCCATGAAAGATTGAAATTTTTGTCCCAAGTTAGCGGAACGGGAGACTTTGTGAGAAAAAAATTAAAAATATCAATTTCCGCTAACTTGTGCCAAAAAAAAAAAATTTCTATGAACTCGCCATGCCCCTCATTGAATACCTTGGGGTGTCTTCTTTCCAAAATGGGGTCACATGTGGGGTATTTATACTGCTCTGGCATTCTAGGGGCCCCAAAGCGTGAGAAGAAGTCTGGTATCCAAATGTCTAAAAATGCCCTCCTAAAAGGAATTTGGGCACCTTTGCGCATCTAGGCTGCAAAAAAGTGTCACACATCTGGTATCGCCGTACTCAGGAGAAGTTGGGGAATGTGTTTTGGGGTGTCATTTTACATATACCCATGCTGGGTGAGAGAAATATCTTGGTCAAATGCCAACTTTGTATAAAAAAATGGGAAAAGTTGTCTTTTGCCAAGATATTTCTCTCACCCAGCATGGGTATATGTAAAATGACACCCCAAAACACATTCCCCAACTTCTCCTGAATACGGCGATACCACATGTGTGACACTTTTTTGCAGCCTAGGTGGGCAAAGGGGCCCATATTCCAAAGAGCACCTTTAGGATTTCACAGGTCATTTACCTACTTACCACACATTAGGGCCCCTGGAAAATGCCAGGGCAGTATAACTACCCCACAAGTGACCCCATTTTGGAAAGAAGACACCCCAAGGTATTCCGTGAGGGGCATGGCGAGTTCCTAGAATTTTTTATTTTTTGTCACAAGTTAGTGGAAAATGCTTATTTTTTTTTTTATTTTTTTTTTCATACAAAGTCTCATATTCCACTAACTTGTGACAAAAAATAAAAAGTTCCATGAACTCACTATGCCCATTAGCGAATACCTTGGGGTCTCTTCTTTCCAAAATGGGGTCACTTGTGGGGTAGTTATACTGCCCTGGCATTCTAGGGGCCCAAATGTGTGGTAAGGAGTTTGAAATCAAATTCTGTAAAAAATGACCTGTGAAATCCGAAAGGTGCTCTTTTGAATATGGGCCCCTTTGCCCACCTAGGCTGCAAAAAAGTGTCACACATCTGGTATCTCCGTAATCGGGAGAAGTTGGGGAATGTGTTTTGGGGTGTCATTTTACATATACCCATGCTGGGTGAGAGAAATATCTTGGCAAAAGACAACTTTTCCAATTTTTTTATACAAAGTTGGCATTTGACCAAGATATTTATCTCACCCAGCATGGGTATATGGAAAAAGACACCCCAAAACACATTCCTCAACTTCTCCTGAATACAGAGATACCAGATGTGTGACACTTTTTTGCAGCCTAGGTGGGCAAAGGGGCCCACATTCCAAAGAGCACCTTTCGGATTTCACAGGTCATTTACCTACTTACCACACATTTGGGCCCCTAGAATGCCAGGGCAGTATAACTACCCCACAAGTGACCCCATTTTGGAAAGAAGAGACCCCAAGGTATTCGCTGATGGGCATAGTGAGTTCATGGAAGTTTTTATTTTTTGTCACAAGTTTGTGGAATATGAGACTTTGTATGAAAAAAAAATAAAAAAAAAAATCATCATTTTCCACTAACTTGTGACAAAAAATAAAAAATTCTAGGAACTCGCCATGCCCCTCACGGAATACCTTGGGGTGTCTTCTTTCCAAAATGGGGTCACTTGTGGGGTAGTTATACTGCCCTGGTATTCTAGGGGCCCAAATGTGTGGTAAGGAGTTTGAAATCAAATTCAGGAAAAAATGAGGAGTGAAATCCGAAAGGTGCTCTTTGGAATATGGGCCCCTTTGCCCACCTAGGCTGCAAAAAAGTGTCACACATCTGGTATCGCCGTACTCAGGAGAAGTTGAGGAATGTGTTTTGGGGTGTCTTTTTACATATACCCATGCTGGGTGAGATAAATATCTTGGTCAAATGACAACTTTGTATAAAAAAATGGGAAAAGTTGTCTTTTGCCAAGATATTTCTCTCACCCAGCATGGGTATATATAAAATGACACCCCAAAACACATTCCCCACCTTCTCCTGAGTACGGAGATACCAGATGTGTGACACTTTTTTGCATCCTAGGTGGGCAAAGGGGCCCATATTCCAAAGAGCACCTTTCGGATTTCACTGGTCATTTTTTACAGAATTTGATTTCAAACTCCTTACCACACATTTGGGCCCCTAGAATGCCAGGGCAGTATAACTACCCCACAAGTGACCCCATTTTGGAAAGAAGAGACCTCAAGGTATTCGCTGATGGGCATAGTGAGTTCATAGAACTTTTTATTTTTTGTCACAAGTTAGTGGAATATGAGACTTTGTAAGAAAAAAAAAAAAAAATCATAATTTTCCGCTAACTTGTGACAAAAAATAAAAAGTTCTATGAACTCACTATGCCCATCAGCGAATACCTTGGGGTGTGTACTTTCAGAAATGGGGTCATTTGTGGGGTGTTTGTACTGTCTGGGCATTGTAGAACCTCAGGAAACATGACAGGTGCTCAGAAAGTCAGAGCTGCTTCAAAAAGCGGAAATTCACATTTTTGTACCATAGTTTGTAAACGCTATAACTTTTACCCAAACCATTTTTTTTTTACCCAAACATTTTTTTTTTATCAAAGACATGTAGAACTATAAATTTAGAGCAAAATTTCTATATGGATGTCGTTTTTTTTGCAAAATTTTACAACTGAAAGTGAAAAATGTCATTTTTTTGCAAAAAAATCGTTAAAATTTCGATTAATAACAAAAAAAGTAAAAATGTCAGCAGCAATGAAATACCACCAAATGAAAGCTCTATTAGTGAGAAGAAAAGGAGGTAAAATTCATTTGGGTGGTAAGTTGCATGACCGAGCAATAAACGGTGAAAGTAGTGTAGGTCAGAAGTGTAAAAAGTGGCCTGGTCTTTCAGGGTGTTTAAGCACTGGGGGCTGAAGTGGTTAAACATACATCCTCTCAAGTATGCCTTAGCCGTATCCCACACTATAGATCTTTTAGCAGAACCGTTATTTTCTAAAAAAAGTTTTTTAAATCCAATCCTATACTCTCTTTATCTTGAATATATATTAACCAATGAGGATTGAACTTAAACAGTGGCAAATTTTGCCTCTTGTTCAAATCCAAATCCATTATAACAGCACTATGGTCGGAAAGAGCCATAGGCAAATACTTTATCTTTATCCTATTTTGGGTCATTAAGTTTTTATTTCCTAGAACCATATCTATTCTTGACCACGTTTGGTGTGTTTTAGAATAACAAGAGTACATTATTTCCTCTGGATTCAAATAACGCCAAACATCAATCCAATGGAACTCCAGGACCATTTTACAAAAGTCTACATTTTGCATTCTCCCCCCTCCGCCAGACACCCTGTCTCTGAGTGGATCCATTACAGCATTAAAATCTCCTGTCGCGATCATTATACATTCCTGTTTATTCAACATTAAATCTATGCAACTCGTACAACACATCTGACTTATATGGTGGAGGAATATATACATTTGCAATTACCATTCCAAACTCTTCCACAATACAATGTAGAAAGAGGTACCTGCCACAATCGTCCGCCTCACATTTAACACACTCAAATTTGATCTTTTTATGTACCAAGATTGAAACCCCTCTAGAATAGGTAGTATATACCGAATGGTACCCTTCCGCACTCCATCCCTTCTCCATCCATATGAGGGAATCTTTAACTAAGTGTGTCTCTTGGAGGCAGATGATGGCCGTCAAAAACCTCCTAATCCACTCAAAGACAGCATATCTCTTTATCCTTTCCCGCAAACCTCTCACGTTCAGCGAGACAAACCTAACCATCTAGCAGAGGAGGAAGAAAACAAAAAAAGGAAAAGAAAGGGAGTAAAAAAAAAAAGGGGAACCCCTCTCTCTCCCTTCTCCAAAATACCCCCCTACTCCCACCCCCCTTCTGAGTAGCCCCCCCTCCGCTGGTCAGCAGACAGGGCAGCTCCATTACTCAGCATTATGGCTCCCCAACCCCCCCCCCCCCCCACCCCCGACCCCCTCAGCTATCGATCGTGTCCAACCATTCATTTGCGTCTATTGGTGTCTGAAAGAATTCAACCTTTCCTAGTAGGCTATACTTCAAACCTACCTCCCTTAATCTCCTTTTTACGGTGATAAACTCTTTCCTGCGTGTATTAGTGTCTGCTGAGTAATCTGGGAATAGTCTTATCTTTACCCCGTGTATCTGATATTTATCAGAAACTCTAGCGTCCGACAGTATTGTATCCCGGTCCTTAGAAAATACGCATTTCACCAACATATGTCTGGGATAATCCCCTGGGACCCTCTTTTTCACTGGGACCCTATGTGCTCTTTCAATGGCAAACGTGGGCGAGAGAACACCCTCCTTACAATTCTCTTTTATCCACCGCTCCATAAAGTCTACACTATTGTTCCCTTCTTCCCGTTCTGGGATCCCTACACATCTTATATTTGCTCTCCTCGATCTATCTTCTAGATTTATTAATTTCTGTTCCATTTTATTATTTGTCTCTTTTAAACTTACAACCTCTTTCTCTAACTTCTCTACCGAATATTCCAAGGAGGGAATCCTTTTTTCCATCTCGTGTAATCGCTCTCTTATTTGCTCCATATCTCCTCGTATTATACTGACATCAGTTTTTACTGCCCCAATCTGTGTCACTATGCTCCCCATTATATTTTCTGTCCTAGACACGGTCTGAAATATATCCTTCATCATTTTTATATCCATCTCTGGAACTAATTCGGGGGTTCCTAAATCCCCCATGGTGCCTGCGATCCCATTCTCCTGTGTCAAAGTATGTGCCTCTGTATATGCAATCTTTTCTTTGTGTAGAGGGGTAGGGACCGGGGAATTTGGCGTCAAATATTTACTTAAACTGTGCTGTTTTTGCCCAGTCTCTAGCCTTGTTATTGATCCCCTACTACTAACGCTAATAGGAGCGCGTTGTTCATCTTTTTTCTTTGGGGGCATCTTGTATTTTTGATGTTATTTTCCCTTTTCTCTGCTCCCACTCTCCTCTCTCCCTCCTCTACTACTCCCCCCCTCCCCCTCTCACAACTATTTCAAATGTTTTCAAGTGTTTTCCAGCAAATCTTACAGATTCTCTTATCACCAACATAAAAACACTGCTAAAATTATTAGTGCATTATCAGTGTTAGTATATTAACAGCAATCATAAAAAAGCAAAGTATTAATAAAGCAGGTGGGGGGGGGAGAGAAAGGGAACAGATCCAGTTAGAATATTATTCTTATTCTTATAGTTCCTAGTATCACAGGAATTAGTAAGATCCTGCCCAGAGATGGCTTCTTATTCCTTCTATATATTAGTCCAGGATGAAAAGTTAGGGAGAACACAGATTGACAATCTTTGAGGCAATAGAACAAATGCAGGAGAGAGTTAATACACATAAAGTTAGTCCTTGGTAAATCCAAAGATGGTTTCTCAGTCCTTCTGTATATTAGTCCAGGATGAAAAGTTAGAGAGACACAGATCTACAATATTAGAGGCAATAGAGCAGGTGCAGGAGAGGGCTAATTCTTACTTAATCCAAGGAATTAGGAGGGGGTTAAGAGGAGTTAAGCCTGCAATATTTTCAGAAAAAGGGACTTATAGTCAAGACCGGGAGCATACTATAACGGTAATTATATCACTGTCCATCTATTTTATGTAGGAAATGCTCCACCGTCATTAACATATCTTCACCCCTTATTCCTCGTTTTCCCTCCTCTCACCCTTACTCTGCTTTCCACATACTCTGATCGGTACCCCATACCGCAAGTAGTGTCCGACTGGCTCCAATTTTTACTCTCTAGTCCCACTGCTTTACTGCTTCTGCGGTGATAACACGGTTATAGCAATCCAACCTGTGTAATAAACATCACCTAGACCATCTTCTTCCATGCGCACGCCACAGACATAAGCTGCACCTGCAGCAGTCAATAATCGTGACACTCGGTCGAATACAGCTTCTGCAGACACCGGACTTCCAACAGTATTCACGGACCGGCCCCCATCAACAGTGAGCGGTGATAGCGCTCCACCGCTCCTCTGGCCGTGAGATCTCACCACCCGGTATCGGCGTCCTCAGCTGGCCTCAGTCTTCAGAAATGACCGTGGTGTCCTCCATAGACCGCCGTACACCAAACATCAGGAACACACGAGCGGGCTAGAGGGGCGGAAGGGAGGGAAGGCGGAGCCTAGCGTCCTGCATCAGACGCTCACATGCTTCTAGGTAAGATATATTTACTTCAGGCCTACACTGATTCAGGGCGTGTGAGATCCCCCCTATACATACAGGGGTTTGATTCAGCCATTTGAAATACAGCCATTTGAAATACAGCCATCTTGTGCAAAGATATATTTACTTCAGGCCTAAACTGATTCAGGTTGTGTGAGATCCCCCCTATATATACAGGGGTTTGATTCAACCTTTTGAAATACAGCCATTTAAAATACAGCCATTTTGTGCAAAGAAATCTTTAATTCAGGCCTACACTGATTAAGGGCGTGTGAGATACCCCCCTACATACAGGGATTTGATTCAGCCATTTGAAATACAGCCATTTTGTGCAAAGAAATATTTACTTCAGGCCTAAACTGATTTAGGGCGTGTGAGATCCCTCCTATACATATACATGGGTTTGAATTAGGCATTTGAAATACAGCCATTTGAAATACAGACTTTTTGTGCAGATATATTTACTTCAGGCCTACACTGATTCAGGGCGTGTGTGATTTCCCCTATACATACTGGGGTTTGATTCAGCCATTTGAAATACAGCCTTTTTGTGCAAAGATATATTTGCTTCAGTCCTAAACTGATTCAGGGCGTGTGAGATCCCCCCTATACATACAGAGGCTTGATTCAGCCATTTGAAATACAGCCATTTGAAATACAGCCATTTTGTGCAGAGAAATCTTTAATTCAGGTCTACACTGATTTAGAGCGTGTGAGATACTACCCTACATACAGGGGTTTGATTCAGCCATTTGAAATACAGTTATTTGAAATACAGCCATTTGAAAAACAGCCATTTTGTGCAAAGAAATCTTTACTTCAGGCCTACACTGATTCAGGGCGTGTGTGATCCCCACTATACATACAGGGTTTTGAATTAGGCATTTGAAATACAGCCATTTGAAATACAGCCATTTTGTGCAAAGAAATCTGTACTTCAGGCCTACACTGATTCAGAGCTTGTGTAATCCCCCCTATACATACATGGGTTTGAGTTAGGCATTTAAAATACAGCCATTTGAAATACAGCCATTTGAGATACAGACTTTTTGTGCAAAGATAAATTTACTTCAGGCCTAAACTGATTTAGGGCATGTGTGATCCCCCCTATACATACAGGGGTTTGTCTCAGCCATTTGAAATACAGCCATTTGAAATACAGCCATTTTGTGCAAAGATATATTTACTTCAGGCCTACACTGATTTAGGGCGTGTGAGAACCCCCCTATACATACAGGGGTTTGAATTAGGCATTTGAAATACAGCCATTTTGTGCAAAGAAATCTTTACTTCAGGCCTACACTGATTCATGGCGTGTGTGAACCCTTCTATACATACAGGAGTTTGAATTAGGCATTTGAAATACAGTCATTTGAAATACAGCCATTTTGTGCAAAGATATATTTACTTCAGGCCTACACTGATTCAGGGCTTGTGAGATCCCCCCTTTACATACAGGGGTTTGAATTAGGAATTTGAAATACAACCATTTGAAATACAGCCTTTTTGTGCAAAGATATATTTACTTCAGGCCTACACTGATATAGGGCGTGTGAGATTCTCCCTATACATACAGGGGTTTGAATTAGGCATTTAAAATACAGCCATTTTGTGCAAAGAAATCTTTTCTTCAGGCCTACACTGATTCAGGGCATGTGTGATCACCCCTATACATACAGGGGTTTGATTCAGCCATTTGAAATACAGCCATTTGAAATACAACAATTTTGTGCAAAGAAATCTTAACTTTAGGCCTACACTGATTTAGGGCGTGTGTTTATTCCCCCCTATACATACAGGGGTTTGAATTAGGCATTTGAAATACAGCCATTTTGTGCAAAGATATATTTACTTCAGGCCTGCACTGATTCAGGGCGTGTATGATTTTCCCTATACATACAGGGGTTTGATTCAGCCATTTAAAATACAGCCATTTGAAATACAGCCCTTTTGTGCAAAGAAATCTTTACTTCAGGCCTACACTGATTAAGGGCGTGTGTGATCCCCCCTATACATACAGGGGTTTGAATTAGGCATTTGAAATACAGCCATTTGAAATAAAGCCATTTTGTGGTAAGAAATCTTTACTTCAGGCCTACACTGATTAAGGGCATGTGTGATCCCCCCTATACATACAGGGGTTTGAATTAGGCATTTGAAATACAGCCATTTTGTGCAAAGAAATCTTTACTTCAGGACTACACTGATTCAGGGCATGTTTGATCCCTCGTATACATACAGGGGTTTGAATTAGGCATTTGAAATACAGTCATTTAAAATAGAGCCTTTTGTGCAAAGATATATTTACTTCAGGCCTACACTGATTCAGGAAGTGTGAGATCCCCGTAAACATACAGGGGTCTAAATTAGGCATTTGAAATACAGCCATTTGAAATACAGCCTTTTTGTGCAAAGATATAATTACTACAGGCCTACACTGATTCAGGGCGTGTGTGATCGCCCCTTAACATACAGGGGTTTGATTCAGCCATTTGAAATACAGCCATTTGAAATACAGCCATTTTGTGCAAAGAAATCTTTACTTCAGGCCTACACTGATTAAGGGCGTGTGTGATCCCCCCTATACATACAGGGGTTTGAATTAGGCATTTGAAATACAGCCATTTGAAATAAAGCCATTTTGTGGTAAGAAATCTTTACTTCAGGCCTACACTGATTAAGGGCATGTGTGATCCCCCCTATACATACAGGGGTTTGAATTAGGCATTTGAAATACAGCCATTTTGTGCAAAGAAATCTTTACTTCAGGACTACACTGATTCAGGGCATGTTTGATCCCTCGTATACATACAGGGGTTTGAATTAGGCATTTGAAATACAGTCATTTAAAATAGAGCCTTTTGTGCAAAGATATATTTACTTCAGGCCTACACTGATTCAGGAAGTGTGAGATCCCCGTAAACATACAGGGGTCTAAATTAGGCATTTGAAATACAGCCATTTGAAATACAGCCTTTTTGTGCAAAGATATATTTACTTCAGGCCTACACTGATATAGGGCGTGTGAGATTCTCCCTATACATACAGGGGTTTGAATTAGGCATTTGAAATACAGCCATTTGAAATACAGCCTTTTTGTGAAAAGATATATTTACTTCAGGCCTATACTGATTCAGGGCGTGGGAGATCCCCCCTATACATACATGGGTTTGATTCAGCCATTTGAAATACAGCCATTTGAAATACAACCATTTTGTGCAAAGAAATCTTAACTTTAGGCCTACACTGATTTAGGGCGTGTGTTTATTCCCCCCTATACATACAGGGGTTTGAATTAGGCATTTGAAATACAGCCATTTTGTGCAAAGATATATTTACTTCAGGCCTGCACTGATTCAGGGCGTGTATGATTTTCCCTATACATACAGGGGTTTGATTCAGCCATTTAAAATACAGCCATTTGAAATACAGCCCTTTTGTGCAAAGATATAATTACTACAGGCCTACACTGATTCAGGGCGTGTGTGATCGCCCCTTAACATACAGGGGTTTGATTCAGCCATTTGAAATACAGCCATTTGAAATACAGCCATTTTGTGCAAAGAAATCTTTACTTTAGGCCTACACTGATTCAGGGTGTGTGTGATCCCCCCTATACATACAGGGGTTTGAATTAGGCATTTGAAATACAGCCATTTGAAATACAGCCATTTTGTTTTAAGAAATCTTTACTTCAGGCCTACACTGATTAAGGGCATGTGTGATCCCCCTATACATACAGGGGTTTGAATTAGGCATTTGAAATACAGCCATTTTGTGCAAAGAAATCTTTACTTCAGGACTACACTGATTCAGGGCATGTTTGATCCCTCCTATACATACAGGGGTTTGAATTAGGCATTTGAAATACAGTCATTTAAAATAGAGCCTTTTGTGCAAAGATATATTTACTTCAGGCCTACACTGATTCAGGAAGTGTGAGATCCCCCGTAAACATACAGGGGTCTAAATTAGGCATTTGAAATACAGCCATTTGAAATATAGCCTTTTTGTGCAAAGAAATCTTTACTTCAGGCTTACACTGATTTAGAGCGTGTGAGATACCCCCCTACATACAGGGGTTTGATTCAGCCATTTGAAATACAGTCATTTGAAATACAGCTATTTGAAATACAGCCTTTTTGTGCAAAGATATATTTACTTCAGGCCTACACTTATTCAGGGCGTGTGAGATCCTCTCTATACATACAGGGGTTTGTTATATGCATTTGAAATGCAGCCATTTGAATACAGCCTTTTTGTGAAAATATATTTACTTCAGGCCTACACTGATTTAGGGCGTGTGTGATCCCCCCTATACATTCAGGGGTTTGTCTCAGCCATTTGAAATACAGCCACTTGAAATTCAGCCTTTTTGTGCAAAGATATATATGCTTCAGGCAAACACTGATTCAGGGCGTGTGAGATCCCCCCTATACATACAGGGGTTTGATTCAGCCATTTGAAATACAGCCATTTTGTGCAAAGAAATCCTTACTTCAGGCCTACACTTATTCAGGGCATGTTTGATCCCCCCTATACATACAGGGGTTTAAATTATGCATTTGAAATACAGCCATTTGAAATACAGCCTTTTTGTGCAAAGATACATTTGCTTCAGGACTACACTGATTTAGGGCGTTTGAGATCCCCCCTATACATAAAGGGGTTTAATTCTGCCATTTGAAATACAGCCATTTGAAATACAGCCATTTTGTGCAAAGATATATTTACTTCAGGCCTACACTGATTCAGTGCATGTGAGATCCCCCCTATACATACAGGGGTTTGAATTAGGCATTTGAAACACAGCCATTTGAAATACAGCCTTTTTGTGCAAAGATATATTTACTTCAGGCCTACACTGATTCAGGGCGTGTGTGATCCGCCCTATACATACAGGGGTTTGAATTAGGCATTTGAAATACTGCTATTTGAAATACAGCAATTTTGTGCAAAGAAATCTTTAATTCAGGTCTACACTGATTCAGAGCGTGTGAGATACCCCCCTTCATACAGGGGCTTGATTCAGCCATTTGAAATACAGTTATTTGAAATTCAGCCATTTGAAATACAGCCATTTTGTGCAAAGATATATTTACTTCAGGCCTACACTGATTCAGGGCTTGTGAGATCCCCCCTTTACATACAGGGGTTTGAATTAGGCATTTGAAATACAGCCATTTGAAATACAGCCTTTTTGTGCAAAGATATATTTGCTTCAGGCAAACACTGATTCAGAGCTTGTGTAATCCCCCCTATATATACAGGTGTTTGAATTAGGCCTTTGAAATACAGCCATTTGAAATACAGCCATTTTGTGCAAAGAAATCTTTACTTCAGGCCTACACTGATTCAGGGCGTGTGAGATCCCCTCTATACATACAGGGGTTTGAATTAGGCCTTTGAAATGCAGCCATTTGAAATACAGCCTTTTTATGCCAATATATTTAGTTCAGGCCTATACTGATTTAGGGCGTGTGTGATCCCCCTTATACATACAGGGGTTTGTCTCAGCCATTTGAAATACAGCCATTTGAAATACAACCTTTTTGTGCAAAGATATATTTGCTTCAGGCAAACACTGATTCAGGGCATGTGTGATCCCCCCTATACATAAAGGGGTTTGAATTAGGCATTTGAAATACAGCCATTTTGTGCAAAGATATATTTGCTTCAGACCTACACTGATTTAGGGCGTTTGAGATCCCCGCTATACATAAAGGGGTTTTATTCAGCCATTTGAAATACAGCCATTTGAAATACAGCCATTTTGTGCAAAGATATCTTTACTTCAGGCATACACTGATTCAGGGCGTGTGAGATCCCCTCTATACATACAGGGGTTTGTCTCAGCCATTTGAAATGCAGCCATTTGAAATACAGCCATTTTTTGCAAAGATATATTTGCTTCAGGCAAACACTGATTCAGGGCATGTAAGATCCCCCCTATACATTCAGGGGTTTGATTCAGCCATTTGAAATACAGCCATTTTGTGCAAAGAAATCTTTACTTCAGGTCTACACTGATTCAGGGCATGTAAGATCCCCCCTATACATACAGGGGTTTGAATTAGGCATTTGAAATTCAGCCATTTGAAATACAGCCTTTTTGTGCAAAGATATATTTGCTTCATGCCTACACTGATTTAGGCCATTTGAGATCCTCCCTATACATAAAGGGGTTTGATTCAGCCATTTGAAATACAGCCATTTGAAATACAGCCATTTTGTGCAAAGATATTTTTACTTCAGGCCTACTCTGATTCAGGGCGTGTGAGATCCCCCCTATACATACAGGGGTTTGAATTAGGCATTTGAAATACAGCAATTTGAAATACAGCCTTTTTGTGCAAAGATATATTTGCTTCAGTCCTACACTGATTCAGGGCGTGTGAGATACCCCCTATACATACAGAGGTTTGATTCAGCCATTTGAAATACAGCCATTTGAAATACAGCCATTTTGTGCAGAGAAATCTTTAATTCAGGTCTACACTAATTTAGAGCGTGTGAGATACTACCCTACATACAGGGGTTTGATTTAGGCATTTGAAATACAGCCATTTGAAATACAGCCATTTTGTGCAAAGAAATCTTTACTTCAGGCCTACACTGATTCAGGGCGTGTGTGATCCCCCCTATATATACAGGGGTTTGAATTAGGCATTTGAAATACAGCCATTTGAAATACAGCCATTTTGTGGAAAGAAATCTTTACTTCAGGCCTACACTGATTGAGGGCATGTGTGATCCCCCCTATATATAAGGGGTTTGAAATACAGCCATTTGAAATACAGCCATTTGAAATACAGCCATTTGAGATACAGGGGTTTGTCTCAGCCATTTGAAATACAGCCATTTGAAATAAGGCCATTTTGTGCAAATATATATTTGCTTCAGGCAAACACTGATTCAGGGCGTGTGTGATCCCCCCTATACATACAGGGGTTTGATTTAGCCATTTGAAATACAGCCATTTGAAATGCAGCCATTTTGTGCAAAGAAATCTTTACTTCAGGCCTACACTGATTTAGGGCTTGTGAGATCCCCCCTATACATACAGGGGTTTGAATTAGGCATTTGAAATACAGCCATTTGAAATACAGCCTTTTTTTGCAAAGATATATTTACTTCAGGCCTACACTGATTCAGGGCGTGTGTGATCCCCCTATACATACAGGGGTTTGATTCAGCTAATTGAAATTCAGCCATTTGAAATACAGCCATTTTGTACAAAAATATATTTACTGCAGGCCTACAGAGGTTCAGGCCCTCTGAACCTCTGTAGGCCTGCAGGAGGAGGAAGATGGATCATTTCGTAGGGTTTCCGGCCAGACATTCCCAAGTGGCTCAGAGGTTGGGTTCCTGCACCCACAAACCCAAGGAACACAATTGTCCAGCCAGGGCACTGTTCTGGAGGATGAGGAGGTGGAGGATGAGGAGGAAGAGATGCAGGAGGAGGAACCATGTTCACAGCAAGGTGGCACCCAGACCAGCTCATGGCCATCACTGGTGCATGGATGTGGGATACAGAGGACACAGACGATACACCTCCCACAGAGGACAGCTTCTCGTTGCCTCTGGGCAGCCTGGCACACATGAGCGAATACATGCTGCAGTGTCTTCGCAATGACCGCCGAGTCGCCCACATTCTAACTTATGCTGATTACTGGGTGGCCACGCTGCTGGATCTCCGTTACAAGAACAACGTGCCGTCCTCAATTCCGTCACTGGAGCGTGATCGTAAGATGCGCGAGTACAAGAGCACGCTGGTAGACGCGCTTCTGGTGGCATTCCCACCTGACAGCGGGGGCACAGTGGAAGCACAAGGCGAAGGGAGAGGACAAGGAAGAGGTCGCCAATGCAGCTGGGGCACCGCCAGCACCTCAGAAGGCAGGGTTAGCATGGAAAAGCTTTGTCAGCACGCCACAACAACCAGCACCACCAGCTGATATGGAACGTCTTAGAAGGAGGCAGCATTTCACCAACATCGTGGAGCAGTATGTGTGCACACGCCTACACGTACTGAATGACGGGTCTGCCCTCTTCAATATCTGGGTCTCCTAATTGGGCACAAGGCCTGAGCTTGCCCTTTACGCCTTTGAGGTGCTGGCCTGCCCTGCAGCCAGCGTATTATCTGAACGTGTGTTTAGCACGGCAGGGGGAGTCATCACAGACAAGCGCAGCCGCCTGTCCACAGCCAATGTGGACAAGCTCACGTTCATTAAAATGAACCAGGCTTGGATCCCACAAGACTTGTCTGTACCTTGTGCAGAATAGACATTTATACCACCATCAAAAATACATTCTTGTACTCAAGTCAAGTGCAATGATTCTTTTTTTTCTTTTTTTTATTATTTGTCCCAATAATTTGGGGGCTACATACCCCAATAAAAAAAATAAAAAAAAACATTGTTGGCTACCTCCTCCTCTTTCAAGGAGCACCACATTAACCGCCTCCTCAACCTCCGACTCCATATCCACCTCCTTCTCTGAGTTGCAGGTTAATAATTTGTAATTTTCAATTGTCGGGTGACATTTTACCATTTTTGGCTTATACAAACCCCTGCTGTGCCTGGGTGACAGGGGACTGAATATCTCAAAATCCTCTGTTCTATTGCTGGGTGACATGAACCCCTTTTTGCCGTGAATGAACACCTGCTGTGCCTGGGTGACAGGGGCATAAATCTCTCAAAATCCTCTGTTCTATTGCTGGGTGACATGAACCCCCTTTTGCCGTGAATGAACCCCTGCTGTTCCTGGGTGACAGGGGCCTAAATCTCTCAAAATCCTCTGTTCTATTGCTGGGTGACATGAAACCCCTTTTGCCGTAAATAAACCCCTGCTGTGCCTGGGTGACAGGGGCCTAAATCTCTCCAAATGCTCTTTTCTATTGCTGGGTGACAAGAACCCACTTTTGCCGTGAATAAACTCCTGCTTTGCCTGGGTGACAGGGGCCTAAATCTCTCAAAATACTCTGTTCTATTGCTGGGTGACAAGAACCCACTTTTGCTGTGAATGAACCCCTGCTGTGTCTGGGTGACAGGGGCCTAAATCTCTCAAATCCTCTGTTCTATTGCTGGGTGACAAGTACCCACTTTTGCCGTGAATGAACCTCTGCTGTGCCTGAGTGACATGGGCCTAAATCTCTCAAAATCCTCTGTTCTATTGCTGGGTGACAAGAACCCACTTTTTGCCGTGAGTGAACCCCTGCTGTGCCTGGGTGACAGGGGCCTAAATCTCTCAAAATCCTCTGTTCTTTTGCTGGGTGACATGAACCCCCTTTTGCCGTGAATGAACCCCTGCTGTGCCTGGGTGACAGGGACCTAAATCTCTCAAAATCCTCTGTTCTATTGCTGGGTGACATGAACTCCTTTTTGCCGTGAATAAACCCCTGCTAGGCCTAGGTGACATGGGCCTAAATCTCTCAAAATACTCTGTTGTATTGCTGGGTGACATGAACCCCCTTTTGCCGTGAATGAACCCCTGCTCTGCATTGCTGACAGGGTCCTTAATCTCTCAAAATCCTCTGTTCTATTGCTGGGTGACATGAACCCCCTTTTGCCGTGAATGAACCCCTGCTGTGCCTGGATGACAAGGGCCTAAATCTCTCAAAATCCTCTGTTGTATTGCTGGGTGACATGAACCCCCTTTTGCCGTAAATGAACCCCTGCTCTGCATTGCTGAGGGGGGCCTAAATCTCTCAAAATCCTCTGTTGTATTGCTGGGTGACATGAACCCCCTTTTGCCGTGAATGAACCCCTGCTGTGCCTGGGTGACAGGGGCCTAAATCTCTCAAAATCCTCTGTTCTATTGCTGGGTGACATGAATCCCCTTCTGCCGTAAATGAACCCCTGCTGTGCCTGCGTGACAGGGGTCTAAATCTCTCAAAATCCTCTGTTCTATTGCTGGGCGACATGAACCCCCTTTTGCCGTGAATGAACCCCTGCTGTGCCTGGGTGACATGGGCCTAAATCTCTCAAAATCCTCTGTTCTATTGCTGGGGGACAGGATCCCACTTTTGCCGTGAATGAACCCCTGCTGTGCCTGGGTGACAGGGGCCTAAATCTCTCAAAATCGTCTGTTCTATTGCTGGGTGACATGAACCCACTTTTCCCATAAATGAACCCCTGCTAGGCCTGGGTGACATGGGCCTAAATCTCTCAAAATACTCTGTTCTATTGCTGGGTGACATGAACCCCCTTTTTCCGTGAATGAACCCCTGCTGTGACTGGGTGACATTGGCGTAAATCTCTCAAAATCCTCTGTTCTATTGCTGGGTGACATGAACCCCCTTTTGCTGTGAAAGATCCCTGCTGTGCCTGGGTGACATGGGCCTAAATCTCTCAAAATCCTCTGTTCTATTGCTGGGTGACATGAACCACCTTTTGCCGTGAATGATGCCCTACTGTGAATGGGTGACAGGAGCCTAAATCTCTCAAAATGCTCTGTTCTATTGATGGGTGACAAGAACCCACGTTTGCCATGAATGAACACCTGCTGTGCCTAGGTGACAGGGGCCTAAATCTCTCAAAATCCTCTGTTCTATTGCTGGTTGACAAGAACCCACTTTTGCTGTGAATGAACCCCTGCTGTGCCTGGGTGACATGGGCCTAAATCTCTCAAAATCCTCTTTTCTATTGCTAAGTGACATGAACCCCCTTTTGCCGTGAATGAACCCCTGCTGTGCCTGGGTGACATGGGCCTAAATTTCTCAAAATCCTCTGTTCTATTGCTGGGGGACAGGATCCCACTTTTGCCGTGAATGAACCCCTGCTGTGCCTGGGTGACAGGGGCCTAAATCTCTCAAAATAGTCTGTTCTATTGCTGGGTGACATGAACCCACTTTTCCCATAAATGAACCCCTGCTAGGCCTGGGTGACATGGGCCTAAATCTCTCAAAATACTCTGTTCTATTGCTGGGTGACAAGAACCCCATTTTGCCGTGAATGAACCCCTGCTGTGCCTGCGTGACAGGGGCCTAAATCTCTCAAAAACCTCTGTTCTATTGCTGGGTGACATGAACCCCCTTTTTCCGTGAATGAACCCCTGCTGTGACTGGGTGACATTGGCGTAAATCTCTCAAAATCCTCTGTTCTATTGCTGGGTGACATGAACCCCCTTTTGCTGTGAAAGATCCCTGCTGTGCCTGGGTGACATGGGCCTAAATCTCTCAAAATCCTCTGTTCTATTGCTGGGTGACAAGAACCCACTTTTGCCATGATTGAACCCCTACTGTACCTGGGTGACAGGGGCCTAAATCTCTCAAAATCGTCTGTTCTATTGCTGGTTGACAAGAACCCACTTTTGCTGTGAATGAACCCCTGCTGTGCCTGGGTGACATGGGCCTAAATCTCTCAAAATCCTCTTTTCTATTGCTAAGTGACATGAATCCCCTTTTGCCGTAAATGAACCCCTGCTGTGCCTGGGTGACATGGGCCTAAATCTCTCAAAATCCTCTGTTCTATTGCTGGGGGACAAGAACCCACTTTTGCCGTGAATGAACCCCTGCTGTGCCTGGGTGACAGGGGCCTAAATCTCTCAAAATCCTCTGTTCTATTGCTGGGTGACATGAACCCCCTTTTGCCGTGAATGAACCCCTGCTAGGCCTGGGTTACATGGGCCTAAATCTCTCAAAATACTCTGTTCTATTGCTGGGTGACAAAAACCCCCTTTTGCCGTGAATGAACCCCTGCTGTGCCTGGGTGACAGGGGCCTAAATCTCTCAAAATCCTCTGTTCTATTGCTGGATGACATGAACCACCTTTTGCCGTCAATGAACCCCTACTGTACCTGGGTGACAGGGGCCTGAATCTCTCAAAATCCTCTGTTCTATTGCTGGGTGACATGAACCCCCTTTTGCCGTGAATGAACCCCTGCTGTGCCTAGGTGACAGGGACCTAAATCTCTCAAAATCCTCTGTTCTATTGCTCGTTGACAAGAACCCACTTTTGCAGTGAATGAACCCCTGCTGTGCCTGGGTGACAGGGGACTAAATCTCTCAAAATCCTCTGTTCTATTGCTGGGTGACAAGAACCCACTTTTGGATATATAGAAAGATTGCTTGAGAAAGACCGAGGACGGTCGAAACGTCGCATCCACCTGCTGTTTTTTCTATGGAATAAATCAACCATTTGCTTTAACTGACGAGTGCTGCGGATTTGTGTATATACTAAGAACCCACTTTTGCCATGAATGAACCCCTACTGTGCCTGGGTGACAGGGGCCTAAATCTCTCAAAATCGTCTGTTCTATTGCTGGGTGACATGAACCACCTTTTGCCGTGAATGAACCCCTACTGTACCTGTACCTGGGTGACAGGGGCCTGAATCTCTCAAAATCCTCTGTTCTATTGCTGGGTGACATGAACCCCTTTTTGCCGTGAATGAATCCTTGCTGTGCCTGGGTGACAGGGGCCTGAATCTCTCAAAATGCTCTGTTCTATTGATGCGTGACAAGAACCTACTTTTGCCGTGAATGAACCCCTCCTGTGCCTAGGTGACAGGGGCCTAAATCTCTAAAAATCCTCTGTTCTATTGCTGGTTGACAAGAACCCACTTTTGCCGTGAATGAACCCATGCTGTGCCTGGGTGACAGGGGCCTAAATCTCTCAAAATCCTCTGTTCTATTTCTGGGTGACATGAAGCCCCTTTTTGCCGTGAATGAACCTCTGCTGTGCCTGGGTGACAGGGGCCTGAATCTCTCAAAATGGTCTGTTCTATTGCTGGGTGACATGAACCCCTTTTTGCCGTGAATGAACCCCTGCTGTGTCTGCGTGACAGAGGCCTAAATCTCTCCAAATCCTCTGTTCTATTGCTGGGTGACAAGAACCCACTTCTGCCGAAAATGAACCCCTGCTGTGCCTGCGTGACAGGGGCCTAAATCTCTCAAAATCCTCTGTTCTATTGCTGGGTGACAAGAACCCACTTTTGCTTTGAATGAACCCCTACTGTGCCTGGGTGACAGGGGCCTAAATCTCTCAAAATCGTCTGTTCTATTGCTGGGTGACATGAACCACCTTTTGCCGTGAATGAAGCCCTACTGTGAATGGGTGACAGGGGCCTAAATCTCTCAAAATCCTCTGTTCTATTGCTGGTTGACAAGAACCCACTTTTGCTGTGAATGAACCTCTACTGTGCCTGGGTGACAGGGGCCTAAATCTCTCAAAATCTTCTGTTCTATTGCTGGGTGACATGAACCCCCTTTTGCCGTGAATGAACCCCTGCTGTGCCTGGGTGACATGGTCCTAAATCTCTCAAAATCGTCTGTTCTATTGCTGGGTGACATGAACCCCCTTTTGCCGTTAATGAACCCCTGCTGTGCCTGGGTGACAGGGGCCTGAATCTCTCAAAATCCTCTGTTCTATTGCTGGGTTACATGAACCCCCTTTTGCCGTGAATGAACCCTTCTGTGCCTGGGTGACAGGGGCCTAAATCTCTCAAAATCCTCTGTTCTATTGCTGGGTGACAAGAACCCACTTTTGCCGTGAATGAACCCCTGCTGTGCCTGGGTGACATGAGCCTCGTTCTCTCAAAATCCTCTGTTCTATTGCTGGATGACATGGACCCCCTTTTGCCGTGAATGAACCCCTGCTCTGCATTGCTGACAGGGAGCCAAATTTAGTGAAAACATCGGAAGATGCGCGACTACAAGCACACGCTGCTGATGGCATTCCCACCTGACAACGGGGGCACAGTGGAAGAACAAGGCCAAGGCAGAGGAGGAGGAAGAGGTCACCAACGCAGCTGGGGCACCGCCAGCACCTAAGAAGGCAGGGTTAGCATGGCCAAAATGTGGAAAAGCTTTGTCAGCCTTGGAGGTGCTGACCTGCCCTGTAGCCAGTGTATAGTGTGAACGTGTGTTTAGCACGGCAGAGAGCATTATCACAGACCGCAGCCAATGTGGACAAGCTTACGTTTATTCAAATGAACCAGCCATGGATCCCACACGACTTTTCCTTACCTTGTGCAGAATAAACATTTATACCAGCCTCAACCATCCATTCTTGTACTCAAGTGCACTTATTCTTTGTTTTATTTTGTTATATGTCCCAATAACACAAATCAGTGTTGGCTACCTATTCTTCCTTCACCACCTCTTCCACCTACACCGCTACGTCAACCTACACTGCCACATCCACCCATCCACCGCCTCCTCAACCTCCTACTTCTAGATCCAGATTGTGATTTTTTATTTTTCTGTATTTTATGTTATTTTAAGTCATTTCCCTATCCACATTTGTTTGCCGAACAGTTGCCATGCTCTTAAGCACATTTTGATGCCTTTTGCAGCCCTCTAGCCCTTTCCAGGACTATTTTAGAGCCATTTTAGTGCCCAAAAGTTCGGGTCACCATTGACTTTAATGGGGTTCGGGTTTGGGGTCAAGTTCGGGTCCCGAACTTTTTTTTCAAGTTCGGCTGAACTCGTCGAACCCGAACATCCAGGTGTCCGCCCAACTCTACTCACTACACATCTTTAAATATTTCTTGAGGGGTGTAGGTTTCAGAATTGAGTCACATTTTGGGGGTTTCCACTGTATGGCCACCTCAGGGTGTCTTCGCATGCGACATAGCTCCCAATTATTATTCCAGCTAAATCCGCTCTCCTAATGCCATATGATGCTCCTTCCACTCTGAAGTCTGCTGTTCGCGTATACATCATTTTTTGAGCACATTTGGGGTGTCGGCGTATTCATGGGTTAATGGGGAACAAAATGTGGGAAGCATTTTGTCCTGTTACCCTTTGTGAAAGTGAAAAATGATTGTGTAAAGCAACTTTTTGGGGAAATTTTTTAAATTTTTTAAATTTTCACAGCCAAGCGTTTCCTAATTCTGTGAAATGCCCAATGGGTCAAAGTGCTCACTACACACCTTGAAATATCCCTTGAGGAGTGTAGTTTCCAGAATTGGGTCACTTTTTGGGGGTTTCCACTCTAGGTTTATGCGGTAGTGAAATCCCACCGCAGGCACGTGCGATGACATCATCGGGCAAGCCTGTGTCGGGAATCAGCAGCACAGTGCCGAGACTCTGCGAGCAAGTGCAGGTAAGTATATAGCTTTTATTTATTTATTTTATTTTTATTTTTATGTGCCAAATTTGGAGGACATGAGGGTGGTGCACACAGGAGGACATGTGGGGGAAAATATGGTGGCAGACTGTGTGGGGGAATTTTTTTTATTTTTATTTTATGTGCCAACTTTGGGGGACATGAGGGTGGTGCACACAGGAGGACATGTGGGTGAAAACTATGGTGGGATACTGTGTGGGGGCAGTGTGGGGTCAACTACTGTGTGGGGGGCAGTGTGGGGTCAACTACTGTGTGGGGGCAGTGTGGGGAAAACTACTGTATGGGGCAGTGTGGGGTAAACTACTGTGTGGGGGAAACTACTGTGTGGGAGCAAATACTGTGTGGGGGCAGGGTGGGGGAAATCTACTTTATGGGGGAAGTGTGGGGGAAATTACTGTGTGGGGGACACTAATTTATGGGGCAGTGTGGGGGAAACTACTGTATGGGGCAGTGTGGGTAAACTACTGTGTGTGTTGGCAGTGTGGGGGAAACTACTGTATGGGGGCAGTGTGGGGGAAACTACTGTGTGGGGTAAACTACTGTGTGGGGGCAAAGTGGGGGGGAAACTCCAGTATGGGGGCAGTGTGGGGGAAACTACTGTGTGGGGGACACTACTGTATGGGGGAAGTGTGGAAGACACTACTGTATGGGGGTTGTGTGGGGGAAATTACTGTGTGGGGGACACTACTGTGTGGGGGAAATTACTGTGTGGGGGCAGTGTGGGGGAAACTACTGTATGGGGAAAACTATAGTGTGGGGGCAGTGTGGGGGAAATTACTGTGGGGGCAGTGTGGGGGAAACTACTGTGTGGGGGACACTACTGTATGGTGGCAGTGTGGGGGAAATTACTGTGTGTGGTACACTACTGTATGGGGAAAGTGTGGGGGACACTACCGTGTGGGGAAAGTGTGGGGGACACTACTGTGTGGGGGCAGTGTGGGGAAAATTACTATGCGGCAGTGTGGGGGAAACTACTGTGTGGGGGACACTACTGTATGGTGGCAGTGTGGGGGAAATTACTGTGTGGGGGACACTACTGTATGGTGGCAGTGTGGGGGAAATTACTGTGTAGGGGACACTACTGTATGGGGAAAGTGTGGGGGACACTTCTGTGTGGGGAAAGTGTGGGGGACACTACTGTGTGGGGGCAGTGTGGGGGAAATTACTGTGTAGGGGAAACTACTGTGTGGGGGGCAGTGTGGGGGAAATTACTGTGGGAGGCAGTGTGGGGGAAATTATTGTGGGGGGGAATTACTGTATGGGGCAGTGTTGGGCAAATTACTGTATGTGGGCAGTGTGGGGGAAATTACTGTATGTGGGTAGTGTGGGGGAAATTATTGTGGGGGGCAAATTACTGTATGTGGGCAGTGTGGGGGAAATTACTGTATGTGGGCAGTGGGGGGGAAATTACTGTATGTGGGTAGTGTGGGTGAAATTACTGTGGAGGGGGAGATAACTGTATGGGCCAGTGTGAGGGAAATTATTGTGTGGGGGGGGTAGTGTGGGCGGAATTGATATATGGGAGTAATGCTATTGGGGAGGCACTGTAGGGGCAATTCTACTATTTCTGGCCATAGCAGCCAATCAGATTCCACCTTTCATTTTTGACAGCTCTTTTGGAAATCCAGTTCTACATTATACCAGTTTGATAAATTACCCCAATTATGTCACTATTTTTTCAGCCGTATAGTACCTGGGGCATTGGGGGGCACAAAGGGCACAGTATTGGGGTGGCAGCAGGATGACACTGTGGCAGGCGGGCGGTGTGGCAGGAGGGCCTGCCTCCCCTTGAATAATCATTGGTGGCCAGTGGGTATACCAGGGTGTCAGCACATTGCTGACACCCTGGTATAAACGGCTGACATCTGTGATGCGATGTCAGCCGTTTAACCTTTTCCATACCGCAGTCCGTACGGACCGCGGTATGGAAGAGCAGAGGTTAACAGTCGGGAGCTCCCTCCCCCATCGGGGGGCTGCTGTGCCTTTGCAGCCCCCCGACAGGATGGGGTGACAGAGGGAGGGAGCCCCCCTCCTTACCCTTCCCCGTCTGCGCAGTTGTGGCCACAACTGAGCAGATGGGGAAGGTTCCCATGGCAACAGGACACCTTCTCAGGCATCCTGCTGTCCATGGTGCTGAACAGATCTGTGCTAAAGGCCTAGATCTGTTCAGACAAAGTGTAAGTAAAATACAGTACAAAACACTATATAGTGTACTGTACTGTATTATAAAGAGATCAGGCCCACTGGATCTTCAAGAACCAAGTGGGTCTGGGTAAAAAAAAAAGTAAAAAAAAGTGAAAAAAAAAAGTAAAAATCAAAAAACACATTTATCACTGATTAAAAATGAAAAAAATAAAATTCCCTACACATGTTTGGTATCGCCACGTCCGTAACGACCTGATCTATAAAACGGTCATGTTACTTTACCCAAACGGTGAACGCCATAAAAATAAAAAATAAAACACTATGATGAAATAGAAATTTTGCCCACCTTACTTCCCAAAAAAGGTAATAAAAGTGATCAAAAAAGTCGCATGTGCTCCAAAATAGTGCCAATCAAACCGTCATCTCATCCCACAAAAATCATACCCTACCCAAGATAATCGCCCAAAAACTGAAAAAACGATGGCTCTTAGACTATGGAAACACTAAAACATGATTTATTTTTTTCCAAAAATGAAATCATTGTGTAAAACTTAAATAAATAAAAAAAGTATACATATTAGGTATTGCCACGTCCGTATCGACCAGCTCTATAAAAATATCACATGACCTAACCCCTCAGGTGACCACCGTAAAAAAATAAAAATAAAAACGGTGTAAAAAAAGCAATTTTTTGTCATCTTACATCACAAAAAGTGTAATAGCAAGCGATCAAAAAGTCAAATCAAACCGTCATCTCATTCCGCAAAAAATGAGACCCTACTTAAGATAATCTCCCAAAAACTGAAAAAACTATGGCTCTTAGACTATGGAGACACTAAAATATTTTTTTTGTTTTAAAAATGAAATCATTGTGTAAAACTTACATAAATAAAAAAAATTGTATACATATTAGGTATCGCCGCGTCCGTGACAACCTGCTCTATAAAATTACCACATGATATAACCTGTCAGATGAATGTTGTAAATAACAAAAAAAAAAAAACGGTGCCAAAAAAGCTATTTCTTGTAACCTTGCCGCACAAAAAGTGTAATATAGAGCAACCAAAAATCATATGTACCCTAAACTAGTACCAACAAAACTGCCACCCTATCCCGTAGTTTCTAAAATGAGGTCACTTTTTTGGAGTTTCTACTGTAGGGGTGCATCAGGGGGGCTTCAAATGGGACATTTGTAAAAAAAACAGTCCAGCAAAATCTGCCTTCCAAAAACCGTATGGCATTCCTTTCCTTCTGCGCCCTGCCGTGTGCCGGTACAGCTGTTTACGACCACATATCAGGTGTTTCTGTAAACTACAGAATCAGGGCCATAAACAATGAGTTTTGTTTAGCTGTTAACCCTTGCTTTGTAACTGGAAAAAAAATATTAAAATGGAAAATCTGCCAAAAAAGTGAAATTTTGAAATTGTATCTCTATTTTCCATTAAATCTTGTGCAACACCTAAAGGGTTAACAAAGTTTGTAAAATCAGTTTTGAATACCTTGAGGGATGTAGTTTCTTAGATGGGGTCACTTTTATGGAATTTCTACTCTAGGGGTGCATCAGGGGGGCTTCAAATGGGACATGGTGTCAAAAAACCAGTCCAGCAAAATCTGGCTTCCAAAAACCATACGGCGCACCTTTCCCTCTACGCCCTACTGTGTGCCCGTACAGTAGTTTACGGCCACATATGGGGTGTTTCTGTAAACGGCAGAGTCAGGCCAATAAAGATACAGTCTTGTTTGGCTGTTAAACCTTGCTTTGTTAGTGGAAAAATGGGTTAAAATGGAAAATTAGGCAAAAAAAATGAAATTCTCAAATTTCATCCCCATTTGCCAATAACTCTTGTGCAACACCTAAAGGGTTAACGAAGTTTGTAAAATCAGTTTCGAATACCTTGAGGGGTGTAGTTTATAGAATGGGGTCATTTTTGGGCGGTTTCTATTATGTAAGCCTCGCAAAGTGACTTCAGAGCTGTAGTGGTCCCTAAAAATTGGGTTTTTGTAAATTTCTGAAAAATTTCAAGATTTGCTTCTAAACTTCTAAGCCTTGTAACATCCCCAAAAAATAAAATATCATTCCCAAAATAATTCAAACATGAAGTAGACATATGGGGAATGTAAAGTCATCACAATTTTTGGGGGTATTACTATGTATTACATAAGTAGAGAAACTGAAACTTTTAAATTTGCTAATTTTTCCAAATTTTTGGTAAATTAGGTATTTTTTATGCAAAAAAAATAATTTTTTTGACTTCATTTTACCAGTGTCATGAAGTACAACATGTGTCGAAAAAACAGTCTCAGAATGGCCTGAATAAGTAAAAGCGTTTTAAAGTTATCACCACTTAAAGTGACACTGGTCAGATTTGCAAAAAATGGCCTGGTCCTTAAGGTGAAATAAGGCCCTAAGGGGTTAAGCCCGGAATATTTGCCATATTGGTCAAACACCTGAAAGATCTTGACCAATGATCTATGTGAACCTACAAACAGCATAATATCATCCGCATATAAGGCAATTTTTTCCTCGTGCTCACCGAACCCGAATCCCCCAATTGCTTCATCTTGCCTGATCATATCAGCTAACGGCTCCATGGCTATAGCAAAAAGCAAAGGGGAAAGGGGGCATCCCTGTCTAACCCCCCTGCGAATATGTATATTATCACAATATTCCCCATTTAATATCACTTTTGCTGAAATTTCCGTATATAACAGGTTTACCCATGATATAAAGTTGTCACCAAATCCCATCTTCTTCAGTGTTGCAATCAAAAAAGACTATTCTATAGTATCAAACGCCTTTGAGGCATCTATGGTAACAATCAATCGTTCACCGCAATTTTTCGGGCTCAAGCTGGTTGTTCACAAAGTAGCGCATGACATTATCAGTTGTAGTTTTGCCCGTCTGATCCTCATGAACAAGACCACACTTCTAAGTCTAGTTGCCAGAATCTTAGCCAATATTTTATTATCAGTGTTAATTAACGAAATGGGACGATATGAGTCCGGAAGTGTTGGATCTTTTCCCGGTTTTAAAATAAATGTAATTAGTGCTTCTCTCAATGAGTCTGGCAGTTTCCCTACCTTTCTCGAATCGTTCCACATTGTCAATAGTTTCGGGATTAATATTTCTTTATATTGAGCGTAGACTTCAAACGGGATACCATCTATTCCTGGGGCCTTATTTTTTGTAACCCTAGATAGTATTTTATCCACTTCCAGGGCATTCAAAGGGGCTTCCAAAGTCTCACTTTGATCTGTTGTTAACGTAGAGATAGTTATTGTCTCCAAAAACTGTTGTATTTGCGCCAAATTCTTATTTGTCTTGCTATTATACGGTTGCAAGAAAAAGTATGTGAACCCTTTGGAATGATATGGATTTCTGCACAAATTGGTCATAAACAATCTAAGTCGCAACAATAGACAATCACAGTCTGCTTAAACGAATAACACACAAAGAATTAAATGTTACCATGTCTTTATTGAACACACCATGTAAACATTCACAGTGCAATTTTTTTGTGTTTTTATATTTATAATAATTGGATTGTGATCCGAAATCCCGCGCTGTCCATATTTAACCCGTTCAATATCCGACGAGTCTTAATTATTTGTGAAAACTAAATCAATCCGTGATAGGCTCCTATACGTCTTTGAAAAGCATCAATATTTTTTTAGTTTAGGGTGCATTACCCTCCAGATATCAATCCAACCCATTTCCTCTGTAATATTTTTAAGTTTAGATCCCGCGCAAAAATTTTTTGCATTACCTGCCCTTCATCTATCTATTTTACTGTCCATAATATTATTAAAGTCACCCATAACTAAAAGTGATTTATCCCCTACCTTAAGCACAAAATCGTGGATTTTTAGTAGGACATCTATTTTAAAAGGTGGCGGTATATGAACATTTGCTATTAACAGTCAATCAGAATATATCGACATTCATCATCTATAACTGTTTTCCCTATTTTAATATCTATATTGCGGTGTATTAAAATACTCACGCCTCTAGCATATGATGAGTAGACTGAGTGAAAAGAGTGCTTTATCCATGGTCTAAGCAACCCATTTATCGTTTCATTTATCAAATGTGTCTCTTGTAAACAAACTATAACCTGTAGAGATCTAGGTATTGCATCAAAAACCGCCACCCTCTTTACTCCCCTGCTCAAACCACTAATATTCCAAGAGATTATTCTCATAGAAACCTATTTATTTGTCTACCCACTCCTCAAATATAGCTGAGAACCCCCGAGAGGTAGGGAAGAGAGAAGGCAGGGAAAGAAGAGAAAAAAAAACAGCAGCACAGCAAAATAGCTGCCTTACCCACCCCCACTCCCTTCTGAATGAGCCAGGTTAACTTCAGTCCTGGTTCTCTCTCTTAGCAATTCCCCCTCCCGCCAACCCCCATCCCAAGTACACCTCAACACCTTATATTTTCTTTAATCCATAAGTGTACCGCTTTCACTTTATCAAAAACCTAATTCTTACTTTCCCATTCGATCCTCAGTTTAGCCGGGAACATCATCGAATATTTCACATTATTTTAACGCAAATTTTTTTTTCACCTCAATGAAACAACTTCTTTCCTTTATCGTTTCTTTTGCATAATCCGAAAATAGCATTACTATTGCGCCCAAGTATTCTTTTTTTTTTTTTAACAATTTTTTATTGTTTTAGTTAAGCAGTATACATGTGAAAATCAGCATATTACATTCCAATGGACAGTAGATGTATCCTTAAAATACAAATGATGATGTATCAAGTAATACAATTAAAACAGATAGTTAAACATTGAGTTCAAAAATAGTGAGAAAAGGGGAGGAAAGAGGGAAATAGGGGAACAGGGGGAGAGGGGGGGAATGGTCAGTCATGTCTATTTGAAAAAGGGGTATTGCAGGCATTGGATGTTATGTAAAATGCCTGTATTTTTTTCGAGTGAGACCAGATGGACAAGAATGTGTGCCTGGTATTTAATTCCCAGTGGGATATTTCTTCCAGACGATAAATCTGATTGACTTTATTGAGCCAATGTTCAACCTTTGGGGTTTCAGTTGAACGCCAGTGAAATGGAATCAATAGGCGAGCTGCTGAAATCATAGAGGAAAATAAGGACATTTTGTGTATATCTCTGCCTCGAATGCCGAATGAAAGTAACGCAATTTCAGGGGTGCACGTGAATGTAGACTTACATACTTCGTTACTAATTTGGAATATTGTGTCTGCCCTGCCCTTTCTTCAGACCCTGTCCTATTTTTTGATGTGATCCTCGAACCGTCTAAGTCTACTGACAGTATTGTATCACTAGTAAATGCTCTGATTAGGGGTCACTACTCCCCTGTCAAAAGAAATTTATATATAATCCTTTTGAAATTGTAGTACACTCTGTTGGTATTTACATACCTATACCCACACTATCACTAATAAAGGTATTTTTAAAAGTCACTAATTCTAAATAATAATATATATAAAACCCACGTGATAATAAAATCCAATAAAAATCTAACTACTAGGCAATTTAAGGGATATAATATCCTTAGCACCTAGGGAAATAAAAGACTCCTCTCCTATTGAGACTAGATTTTCCAGCAAATCAGTATTAGATTTACTAGATGATGATAGCTACATCTTACCTGATACGCTTATTATGGAATATTTAGGCCTTTCTTCTTCCAATAACTTATTCCTCAACAATGTAAAAAAAGAACTCCGCTTTTGGGCAAAAACACTAGATACACAAAGACCTTCAGAATGGTTCGATAGCCTAATAACTTCTTCCAAATATCCTCCCAAGCTTATATCCACTATGTATAAAAAAAATAAACCTTCCTTCCGTAGATGTTAAACCTGCTTTTGTTGGTACATGGGAAAAAGACTTAAAGAAAACCTTTTCTCATAAAGAAACTATTAAACTATGTTCTATCCCTCACAAACTCTCTCGCTGTGTTCGGGTTCAGGAAAATGGCTATAAGGTACTCTCTAGATGGTACAAGACTCCAGACAAGATTTCATTGTTCTATCCTAATGTTCCTGATAGCTGTTGGAGATGCGAAGCCTCGAAAGGCACGTTTCTCCACATCTGGTGGGAATGCCCCAAGATTAATGAATGGTGGAAAAAAATATTCCAAATTAGTAACGAAGTATGTAAGTCTACATTCACGTGCACCCCTGAAATTGCGTTACTTTCATTCGGCATCCGAGGCAGAGTTATGCACAAAATGTCCTTATTTTCCTCTATGATTTCAGCAGCTCGCCTATTGATTCCATTCCACTGGCGTTCATCTGAAACCCCAAAGGTTGAACATTGGCTCAATAAAGTCAATCAGATTTATCGTCTGGAAGAAATATCCCACTGGGAATTAAATACCAGGCACACATTCTTGTCCATCTGGTCTCACTCGAAAAAAATACAGGCATTTTACATAACATCCAATGCCTGCAATACCCCTTTTTCAAATAGACATGACTGACCATTCCCCCCCTCTCCCCCTGTTCCCCTATTTCCCTCTTTCCTCCCCTTTTCTCACTATTTTTGAACTCAATGTTTAACTATCTGTTTTAATTGTATTACTTGATACATCATCATTTGTATTTTAAGGATACATCTACTGTCCATTGGAATGTAATATGCTGATTTTCACATGTATACTGCTTAACTAAAACAATAAAAAATTGTTAAAAAAAAAAAAAGAATACTTGGGCGCAATAGTAATGCTATTTTCGGATTATGCAAAAGAAACGATAAAGGAAAGAAGTTTTTTCATTGAAGTGAAAAAAATTTTTGAGTTCAAATAATGTGAAATATTCGATGATGTTCCCGGCTAAACTGAGGATCGAATGGGAAAGTAAGAATTAGGTTTTTGATAAAGTGAAAGCGGTACACTTATGGATTAAAGAAAATATAAGGTGTTGAGGGGTACTTGGGCTGGGGGTACCCGACACAATGGGACGCCCTTTCAGGGGATGTATCCCCTTATGGATTTTGGGAAGGCAGTAGACGGCTCAACCCCTCAAACGGCCACTTTCTATTGCCTTCCCAAAATCCATAAGGGGATACATCCCCTGAAAGGGCGTCCCATTGTGTCGGGTATCAATTCTTTGACACATCACGGTGGAATTTACCTCGATAAGGTACTCCGTGATCTGGGTTCCTCTCGTATTTAGAAAATAATTCACAGCTATGATTCCTTTATCGTGTGGAATCGAGGTGTAAAGCGATTCCACACGATAAAGGAATCATAGCTGTGAATTATTTTCTAAATACGAGAGGAACCCAGTTTATTGCACATAATAGTTTTATCTTGCAACTACTGGAATATATTCTTACTCATAATTTCTTCTTGTTTAACAGCTCCTTCTACCACCAGCTCAGGGGGACCGCAATGGGGAATTCCTGTGCCCCCACCTATGCGAATCTCCTCCTGGGCTGGTGGGAGGATACCGTCGTTTTCCCAGATCAGCACCCGTGGTGGAGTGAGAACATCTCTTTTTGGACTCGTTATATCGACGATGTCTTTTTAATCTGGGAAGGAAGCATTCTAGCTTTTCACAGTTTTATCGATACCCTCAATCATAATGACATCGGCCTGAGATTTACCTATGAAACCCAACTAGAACAGATAACCTTTTTGGACGTGGTGGTGACCAAAGTAGAGGGTACCTTAAATACTTCAGTTTTCCGGAAACCAACGGCAACCAATAGTATCCTCCATTGGGAGAGCCACCACCCTACCGCGGTCAAAAAAGGGATCCCAAGGGGACAATACCTGCGGGTTCGCAGGAATTGTTCCTCGGGAGGTAACTTTTACCAAGAGTCAGGAAAACTCAGGAAGAGATTGAGAGAAAGGGGTTATCCCTCAAAGATCCTTAGGGACTCCTTTCAGTTCGCAGAGTCAAAGAAAAGAGAAGAGCTTTTAATACCAAGACTAAGAGACACGGACGATAATCTGATACGTCTCATCTCCACCTTTGACTCTGGAAACGGGGAAGTGGTATCCATACTTAGAAGGCACTGAGCAATTTTAACTATGGACCCGGACCTAACACAGGTAATTAGGAGTTATCCTCAGGTAACTTACCGTAAAGGGAGAAGCCTACGAGATCGGCTAGTCCATAGTCATTATGAAGGCCCAAAGAGAGAGGGCACTTGGCTAGACCGTAGGCCCCTCAGTGTTTTCAAGTGTGGTTCCTGCAAAGCTTGTAATTTCATCAACCCATCTAAATCAATAATTTGCTCAGTGACCCAACGATCCTTTGCGATCCACGACTTCGCCAACTGCAGAACCAAAGGCGTAGTCTATATTTGCCAGTGTAGTTGCCCACTGGACTACATTGGCAAGACTAAGAGGGAATTACGGAGAAGAATCTGTGAACATCTAAACGACATAAAAAAATCTAAAGATACTCCGGTGGCCCATCACTTTAATAGCTGCCACAAAGGTGATGTGAGTTTGGCTCGTTTCTCCGTGTTGGAGGTGGTCCCCTTTCCTGAGAGGAGGGGCGACTGGGACAGAAGGATTCTTCAAAAAGAGTCCTCCTGGATTTATCGTTTTCAATCCCAGTCCCCCCTTGGTCTCAATGAAAGACTCAAATTCGCATGCTTTATCTAATATCCTCCTTGTTTGTGTTAATAATGACGTTCCTAAGTAATTTTTCCAGTATCACTGGCATGTGACCCAGGTTTTCTACGCTGATCAGTGCGAAAAGCACCACGTTATTAAGGGGTATACAAGACTGATTCCCCATATCTTCAAATACTACCTGGTACCTCCAAATCCTATTAATATTACTGTAGAGGCAGGTCCTTATGTATTTTGTATCATGGTTGATATCTTTTAATATTATATATCGTTTGCTGTGTGATACATCTATGTCTCATTGGGGGCTGTTACTGAGGGTTTCCTGTGCCTCCAGGTTATATCTTTTATCTGTTGGCACATTTGTGTACTGGACATGGTCATTCACAGCTCGTAGTCTCAATAACAACATACTGGCCTTCTATCCATTAAACTTCCTATGTTCTAATTTGCCTGGACAGCACGGCCTCTGCTGCCTTCCTGCGTCGGCATCGAGCCATATGCGGCTCACGATGCGTTCCACGGCGCCGGAAGCGACGAAGGCCGGAAGCCCCATTGCGTTCCACTATGCGTTCCGGAGACCGGAAGTGCTTTTCCGGCGTCCGGACGCATCGATCTCACCCTATAAATGGGTTGAATTTCTACTGGCACTGTACCTGGGCCCAAAGCAGGCTACTGGGGGAGCTAATGGCCAGCACCAACATCATGTAAGTCCTAATATGACTCTGGAACTTGTGATCGTTATCCCTAGAGCTGTGATTAGTTATTTTATACCTAATTGTCCTCCTTATACATACATCTTTCTAGGTATCTCCCTTGTGGATGTAATTACCTTGCCTTCTGGTAATGCTGTATCTACGCCTCCTTCATTGAACATCTGTAGCTAAGTATCGCTTCATTTACATTATCACCCTTGTATCATTGATCACATCTATATCTTAGCTGGACTTTGTCCAAAATTCTACCTACCTCCTGATGAGCCTTATTCTATACAGGTGAAACGCGTTGAGGTTTGTGTAATAAGATGTGCATATTTTAAAACGTGCGTATTGTATACTTGAGAGGAATGGTGATCTCCCCAGTATCTGGACCCCCTTCCACTCTTATATTGTATTTATAACATGTGTATTTGATTTTCGGAGAGGGCGGGTGGCGACCCCATTCATTTGAACCACCTTCCACTTCCGATATATCTCCATTACTGTTTTTGTATACCAAATATTTTTCCCTGGCTAGGGTCAATCTAGGGATTTGACAGTCTTAGGTTCGGGGACAGGGAACCCCCACCATCAGGGGGTCACCCTGGGCTGAGCAGTTATTAGGGCTGTTAGGGTAAGCATTGTGTCTGCCCTGCCCTTTCTTCAGACCCTGTCCTATTTTTTGATGTGATCCTCGAACCGTCTAAGTCTACTGACAGTATTGTATCACTAGTAAATGCTCTGATTAGGGGTCACTACTCCCCTGTCAAAAGAAATTGATATATAATCCTTTTGAAATTGTAGTACACTCTGTTGGTATTTACATACCTTTACCCGCACTATCACTAATAAAGGTATTTTTAAAAGTCACTAATTCTAAATAGTAAAATATTATATCCCTTACCTGTAACAGGGGAGAAGGTAATTTTAGGGTCTGGCAATTAGCGGAGAACCACTCCCATACCTTAATATGCGCCCAAGTATTCTAGTTTCCCTTTTTTTCTTGACCTGCGCAATATCTCCTCCTTATCCCTAATCGATAACAAACTAAAAAGTATAGGTCTCGGTCTCGTTCCAGTTGGAGGCAGCTTTGATAGTAGCCTATAAGTCCGTTCCGCAAAGTTTTTGTAATCCGAGATGTCCTGACCCAGCTGTTCCGTCAGCCAAGTTTGTATAAAAGCGCAGAGGTCTTGCCCCTCTGTGCCCTCTGGGATTCCAAGACATCTCAGATTAGACCTTCTAGTCCTATTTTCTACCTCCAATAGCCTATTTTTCAGTTCCCTATTTTCCTCTTTTAAGGAATTTTTTTTCTTTAATCATTGTCCGCAGAAGGTCCTCAGAGTCAGATGCTCTTTTCTCTATTTCTGTCAACCTTTCTTTATATTTTTGCACATCCGCTCTGAGGAGACCCACGGACTCCCTAATATTTCCAGTCTGGAGAGAGAGATCCTGTATTGCCAAACTGCATTTTTTTTATTTCTTGAAATATATCTTGCAGGCTAGGGACCTGCTTCTCCTTTGTTGAGGCATTTTCCTCCAGCTCCCTCAACTGTTTTCTGGCACTCTCCCCAGACTGGAAACTCAGCTCAGATGATCCAGAATTTTCCTCTATAATAGACTCACCCTCTTGTCCTAAAAACACATCCTGTTTTTTTTTTTTTAAGGACTAAACTGTCCGCGCATGTTGGTCAGGAGTAATTGCTTGGATCTTTCAGATTTTTTTAACATTGGGGACATTGAGGTATTAAGCTCCACTTGTACCTTGCCCTTTTTTCCTGCCCCCTGTCTGGCCATCTCTGGATTTCCCCTTACTGCCCACGCTTTTACCCCCTTCCCCCACCCACCTCTCCTTAGCAACCTCACAGTATCTACCAATTAAACCGTCAAAGAAGGAGGATATCAGCATACAGGCCCAAAAAACAGCAATAGATCAAAACAAATATTCATATACATAATTATAAATAATTCACTGGTTCCACTAATTCATATGTCCATAAATCTGCTAGTATTCCTTCTCCATCTTAGTACATTATAATGCAGTTGATTTAATTGCAGAGCTTCATGATTATAAAACCCACAACTCAAACAGTTGATACCATAGAAGTCAGTGGCAAACACTTAAACACTTAATTAATATACTAAGTTAATTGATTAATTCATAATTCATAACATTCGTAGTGGCCTGTAGTTAGTTAATTGAGTTAGTAAAGTTAGTTCATAGCATGGCATAGAATCAGTTCTTCCTTCCACTTCATATTAGAATATATAGAACCAGTAGCGGGGCTCCCAAGCTGTTTCCACCTCATATACCTCCATTTTTCCTTCCTTTAAAGCTAATGGGTTTTTTTTGTTTTGTTTTTCCTTTTCTTTACTATTATCCCGTAGCCTTCACTCTTTCAGAACCAACACTCACTGGGATGGTAACAAAGCTGTACTATAAACCATACTATAAGCCACACGCCTCAATCCCCCTTCATTAGAGCCATCTCTGGCTCACCCCCCCAACCTCCAGTCCAAAGAAGCAATAAATGCGTCAAGCTCATACAGCCTCCCAACTTATACCGCAGCACTCTCCTTTTTCACAGTTAATTACATTCCTCCTTCTCTATCCTTTTCCAACTTTACACAGGCTTTTCAGGGGGAGGGGTGCCACCCAAGTTCCACAAATATGCCTTTAGAACCAGTTCTCATGGCACCCTTTCAACACCCCTCAACCTGTGCCCTTTCACATCTGTTATATCAACTTGTCAATAGCAGCTTTCCAAAGGAAGAGGCATCGATACGTCTCACCTCGTCTTCAGGGGGGAAGGAGACGGACGCGCTGGCACACCGCCCAATCATTGAAATTCTCCTCCTATCTCAGCGTTACAGCCGGCTCCAGTTCACGCTGCTGTAGACTCGGAAGAGTAGGGCAGCAAGATGGTGCAGCGAGCGGCAGGTCAACAGTGTAGTAGCTTACGGCATGTCCAGGCTACAGGGAGGCGAGAGGATCGAGCAGCGGTGCACGCAGCATCACCAGGGCACCGTATCACATCGGGCTGGGAGCTCCACGTCCGTGAGGGAGTTGCGTGCGTCACCTACGTACGCCCGCCCACATGCTTCCCCTGCTTCCCATTTTATTTTCTGTGACTTTATAAATGTAGGCATGCACATCTGCATATTTAGTATCATATCGTGCAGAATGTTTTGTATCCCCTTTTTTTCATGATTTGTTTGACTTGTCTTGAAGGAGTGCCACCTTCAGGTGTGAATGCACTCCTACTCTGGAAGTAGTATTCATGTGCACTTTTGCCCCACCTATCTAAGAGGCGACCTTGATTAGGGTGGTACATATAGGTGTGTGTGCTCCTCCTCTCACCGGTTGCTAATGTCCATAGAGGTAACTAGGAGCAACAAACTATTGGGGTAATTTATCAAACTGGTGTAAAGTACAACTGGCTTAGTTTCCCATAGCAACCAATCAGATTCCACCTTTCATTTTCCAAAGGAGCTTTCAAAAATTAAAGGAGGAATCTGATTGGTTGCTATAGGCTACTAGACCAGTTCTACTTTACACCAGTTTGATAAATGACCCTATATACAGTCAGGTCCATAAATATTCGGACATCGACACAATTCTAACATTTTTGACTCTATACACCACCACAATGGATTTGAAATGAAACAAACAAGATGTGCTTTAACTGCAGACTGTCAGCTTTAATTTGAGGGTATTTACATCCAAATCAGGTGTAGGAATTAGAACAGTTTGCATATGTGTCTTCCAATTGTTAAGGGACCAAAAGTAATGAGACAATTGTCTTCTCAGCTGCTCAATGGCTTGGTGTGTGTTATTCCCTCATTATCCCAATTACAATGAGCAGATAAAAGGTCCAGAGTTCATTTCAAGTGTGCTACTTGCATTTGGAATCTGTTGCTGTCAACTCTCAAGATGAGATCCAAAGAGCTGTCACTATCAGTGAAGCAAGCCATCATTAAGCTGAAAAAAACAAAACAAACCCATCAGAGAGATAGAAAAAACATTAGGTGTGGCCAAAACAACTGTTTGGAACATTCTTAAAAAGAAGGAACACACCGGTGAGCTCAGCAACACCAAAAGACTTGGAAGACCACGGAAAACAGCTGTGGTGGATGACCGAATAATTCTTTCCCTGGTGAAGAAAACACCCTTCACAACAGTTTGCCAGATCAAGAACACACTCCAGGAGGTAGGTGTATGTGTGTCAAAGTCAACAATCAAGAGAAGACTTCACCAGAGTGAATACAGCGGGTTCACCACAAGATGTAAACCATTGGTGAGCCTCAAAAACAGGATGGCCAGATTAGAGTTTGCCAAACAACATCTAAAAAAGCCTTCACAGTTCTGGAACAACATTCTATGGACAGATTAGACCAAGATCAACTTGTACCAGAGTGATGGGAAGAGAAGAGTATGGAGAAGGAAAGGAACTGCTCATGATCCTAAGTAAGGGAAAGAAGTGGAATGTTATGCAATGGGCAAGTCAATCACCTGACCTGAATCCGATTGAGCATGCATTTCACTTGCTGAAGACAAAACTGAAGGGAAAATAACCCAAGAACAAGCAGGAACTGAAGACAGTTGCAGTAGAGGCCTGGCAGAGCATCACCAGGGATGAAACCCAGCGTCTGGTGATGTCTATGCGTTCCAGACTTCAGGCTGTAATTGACTGTAAAGGATTTGCAACCAAGTATTAAAAAGTGAAAGTTTGATTTATGATTATTATTCTGTCCCATTACTTTTGGTCCCTTAACAAGTGGGAGCCACATATGCAAACTGTTGTCATTCCTACACCGTTCACCTGATTTGGATGTAAATACCCTCAAATTAAAGCTGACAGTCTGCATTTAAAGCACATCTTGTTCGTTTAATTTCAAATCCATTGTGATGGTGTATAGAGCCAAAAATGTTAGAATTGTGTCCATGTCCCAATATTTATGGACCTGACTGTATGTGCAGGGTCTGCGCTCCTGAACATAGATGCATAATGGCATAGGTAGGTTTAGCGTAGGACCTGCCTGAACTGACACCACCTTGACGCTGTGTAGGTGGGCACAAATGTATTTTGATCAAAATGTATTGGCTAAGAGCCTCAAATTTTATTAATAGA
This sequence comes from Bufo bufo, assembly GCF_905171765.1. Taxonomy (NCBI): domain Eukaryota; kingdom Metazoa; phylum Chordata; class Amphibia; order Anura; family Bufonidae; genus Bufo; species Bufo bufo. The sequence goes on along the minus strand of NC_053390.1, from coordinate 153,262,918 downwards.
GTGAGGGCTTAGTCCATATGTCATATGTATATTTTTTTCACGATTTATTTAATTTATACCCTAAAATTGTCCTTCAGTATGCAATTTTTTCACCACCTTCCAAAAGTCATAACTTTTACATTTTTCTATTGACTAAGGCTACTTTCACACTGGCGTTTTGGGTTTCCGTTTGTGAGAGAGTTCAGGGCTCTCACAAGCGGTCCAAAACAGATCAGTTTTGCCCTAATGCATTCTGAATGGAAAAGGATCCGCTCAGAATGCACCAGTTTGCCTCCGTTCTGTCTCCATTCTGCTTTGAAGGTGGACACCAAAACACTGCTTGCAGCATTTTGATGTCCGTCTGACGAAACTGAGACAAACGGATCCGTTCTGACACACACTGTAAGTCAATGGGGACGGGTCCGTTTTCTTTGACACAATCTGGCACAATAGAAAACGTATCCGTCCTCCATTGACTTTCAATGGTGTTCAAAACAGATCCGTCTTGGCTATGTTAAAGATAATACAAATGGACTTGTTATGAATGGATGCAGACGTTTGTATTATCTGAACGGATCCGTCTGTGCAGATCCATGACGGATCCGCACCAAACGTGAGTGTGAAAGTAGCCTTAGTGATATGAGGATTTTTTTTATGATGCAAATATTTTTTATAGGTAAATTTTTATGTAAATTAAAATGCACTGTAAATATTTAGCTTTTTTTTTTTTTGGGGGGGGGGGGGAATAGGCATTCTGCATTTTTGGGAGTTTTGTCTTTTGTGTTTCATTTTCATTGCCTTCATGATGTGGCATAAGTGACTTTTGAACTTTATTCTTCACAGTATATTTGCTTTACTACTTTTGTACAATTAAATCACTGTGTGAATGGGTTCAAGTAGCTTTTTGCAGTATTTTTCTGCCCATTTGCCTTTTTGGTGTGTTTTTGTGGTGAAAATAACAGCTTCTGATGTTATTCGAAAGTTTATGGTAGTGATGAGAAAATCGGGCTTTGTTCTGCTTAGGTCGAACCAAATTCGTTTAGATAAGTAATGGAATTCACAATCTCCATACATGGATTACATAAAGATGGGCAACATTTTTGTGAGACTATTTTAGTTACTGTAAGTAGTGGTGCATGCACAGGGGCAGATTGGCCATAGACTTTACAGGGAAATTTCCCGTTGGGCCGATGCCCAGTGGACCACATGAATTCTCCTCATGGCTGACAAGTGGAAGTTTTTGGGGATATATCTTCTGCTGCTGGCGGCAGTATTTTGTGATTGACTGTGGTATTTGGCTCTGTTGGGGTGGTATAATATGGTATTGCTGGTCCAGACAACTTATGTTAGCCCTGCCTTTTATCATTTTGGATATGACTACAAAACTTCTCCAGTAGTATTATCTCCAGTTGTGCAGGATGGGGGACACCTGGGAAATAGTGACCATAAAGTAATAACCTTCCAATTGTCATTGAAAAGATTGTTTCTTCAGGGAGGAACAAAAATATCATACTTCAAAAAAGCAAAATTTTAGGGGGGCGGAGCCTGGCCGTCGGCGTGGATGGCTGTGTGAAAGAGCTGCTCCTCCACGTCCTAGCATCTACAGCCCTATAAACAGTGGTGACCAGACCAGAAATGGTCAAATACGGCAGGGATAGGGGACTAGATCCCCCAGATACCCCTCGATCCCACAAAGGCCAGCAAGACATGCAAAAATTCTTGAAAAAGAGAAGCTCTCACTCGCCGGGAGCTGGCGCCAAAATGCTGACGGCACGCATGAAGGAGGCGGAAGCCGAGGACTCAGGAGAAGACAGCGAGCACTGCGCCACGACTGAAGAACAAGACCCGGCACCAGTGTGAAAATCTTTTCTCACTAAAGTGCTCAGCCAAGCACTAGACAAAGCTCTCAGACCGGTCCTGACCGAGTTAGCGGACATTAAAACTGAAATATCCCAAGTGGGACACAGAGTGGAGGCTCTGGAGCAAGCAACGCAAGATCTGAGATCGCATGCAAATGGGGTGGCTGAGTGCCTCAGTGGCCATGCCGAAGAACTTAACAGAGCCTTCTCCCTGCTTGAAGATCAGGAAAACCGTAGCAAACGGCGCAACATTCGCATAAAGGGCCTCCCTGAGTCTTGGGCGGCTGAATCGCTACGAAAAGTAGCCATGGAGATTTTCGCAGACTTATTAGATTCTGACTCTGCTACATCAATTGTTAATGAGCGCATTCACAGGGCACTAAGACCCCAGCCGAAACTGAATGAGAGGCCAAGAGATGTGGTCTGCGGCCTGCTGTCCTTTGTAGACACGGCGCGGGTCATGGAAGCGGCTCGTACTAAGGGTCGGATTACATATGGCGACACAGAAATTGCCCTATATCAGGACATTGCTCCATCGACACTGGCGAAAAGACGTATACTAAAACCCTTGCTAGATTCGCTGCGAGGGAAAAAAATCCCATATACCTGGATGTACCTGTTTGGACTCTCCATAAATAAGAATGGGAAACGCATTGTCATCCATACACCGGACGATTTGTATAAGGCGTGGGAGCACATCGGCATACAGCCCATCTACATACCTACCTGGCTACCGGTGAACTACCCGACGACGCTCCCGAACCTGCCGCACCTATAGCCCTGGAAAAGAGTTCATCGCATCAAGTCTGGGAAAACGTCCAAACACCTGATGGGATCCATAGATTTCCCAGACGCTTGAATCTCATGTCACCCTGATTCCTAAAGAAGGAAAGGACCCTTTGAGTTGTGGCAGTTATCGCCCGATTTCCCTCTTGAACCTGGACTTAAAACTGTGGGCCAAGATTTTGGCTTGTAGACTAGGCAAGTTCCTTCCAGCCCTAATAGGTCATGAACAGTCAGGGTTTGTCCAGGGCCGAGAGGGAAAAGACAATTCCCATAGGATATTTCATGCTATACACATGGCACATAGAAAAAAGATACCTCTAGCGCTGCTAAGCATAGACGCCGAAAAGGCGTTCGATAGAGTCAACTGGCTATTCATGAAAATGACTCTGCAACGCTTTGCCTTCCCAGACACCTTTACGAGAGCGATATTCACTCTTTACCAAAACCCATACGCCAGACTGAAAGTTAATGGTACACTATCACCATCTTTTAACATAACTAACGGAACTAGACAGGGTTGCCCCCTGTCCCCCTCACTTTTTATTTTAGTAGTAGAGGCGCTCTTACAACTAGTTAGGCAGTCCCCAGAAATATCAGGGGTTCAGTACGGCAAAAAGGAACTAAAATGTACTGCATTTGCAGATGACTTATTGTTCTTGATAGTGGATCCGGAGAAGGGACTAGATCCATTAGTAAAGAGCATAGATGAGTATAGTTCTTTATCGGACTTCAAAGTCAATCATACTAAATCGGAGATACTGAATATTTCCCTGCCGGAACCCAGGGTTGCCCCCTTACGAGCCTGACTTCCATTTCACTGGACTAAAGGGCCTATTAAATATCTAGGGATCTCAATCCCCAGTGACACCAATGACTTATACCAACACAACTACACCCCCCTCAGGAGATCTACAACGCCTATTACAAACATACAATCCTCCCTATCTGTCTTGGATGGGACGAAAAAACATTCTGAAGGCCTATGTAATGCCAAAGGTTTTATATGTTATGCAACTAGTCCCGATTTGGCTCCCTAAATCTTTTCTCAAGAGTGTGAAGAGTATGTTCTCTAGGTTCCTGTGGAATGGCAGGAAACCCAGGATATCTCATGAAACCTTAATCAGAAGTAAGGAGAAAGGAGGACTAGGTCTGCCGGACGTATATAGTTATTATAGAGCGATACAACTTAATAGATGGCTTGAAATGGTAGACCCAAAAAGACGGCCAGATGTCCAATCCATCTGCAGCCACAACATAGGAAGGCACTTCCAGAAACACTTACGGCTTCCAGACAGATGCATTCATAGCAATATGACTATGGATCCACTGATGCGTGGTCTTGGAGAGGTATGGAGGGAAATGAGGAAGATATTAGATCCTGACCCATCCCCTCTGCTGCCAGTGAGCCTATTACCAGACCTCCTAAATGGAGATACTTTAGACAAACCGCATTTTTGGAACTCCCTAACGTCGGTAAAGCTTGGTGAAATCACCCCAAATATGGAGACTTCCATTTTAAAAGCACTTCCACACTCGATCACAGAATCTCCAGGGTTTTTCCTTGCAAAGCCTCATATTAGAGCTGTGTGTGGGGAGTTGACAGTGAAGTACCATCTCCAGAGACCCTTGACTGATTTTGAGAAATTAATTTTATCGCCACTTGCTGCTGCTAAAAAAGTGTCGAAGCTCTACCCAATAGTGGGAGGCGAGGGTGAATCTCTAAAACCTGTGTACATCAGAGAATGGGAAAAAGAGTTGGATAGGGTTATGACTGATACTGAAGATACTAAAGCAGATACTGAGAAGTTCACATGGCTTCTCCTGCTGCATCCGTCTGCAGGAGAATCACTATAAACTCCTGACAAGGTGGTACAAAACCCCTGACTTTCTCTACAAGAGAGGTCTAGCGTCTACAAGGGAATGCTGGCGATGCGGAACTGGTGTAGGCTCCTTATCACATATCTGGTGGAATTGCCCTCAGATTAAGTCCCTTATTGGAGGGAGATAGAAGCATTGATTCAAAAACTTTCGACTCCCGACTTTAGATTAACATTAGAGATGGTGACACTTGCGCTTCCAAACCCTCAATACTCCCCTTCAAAAAAGAACCTGATTTCACATATTATAGCTGCAGCTAAAACATTAATCCCTTTACATTGGCTGGATGTTAACCCCCCTTCTGTACAAGAAATGAAAGCTAAGGTGACACAAATCTGCAGATTTGAAGAAATGTCTAGCTGGATTGATAGGACTCATGATAAATTCACCAAGTTATGGAGCCCTTGGAGGTCTCTGGCATAGGTGAATCCTGGCTAAATAAATACAATGATCTTTAAACCTGAGAAGTAGATATCTGTGCGATACCACCCCCCCCCCCCCTTCTCCCTCTTCTCCTCTAACTATTCTTCTCCTTTCTACTCTTACTTTTAATCTCTAGTCCTCCCCTTCTATCTTTTCATTGTATCCACTTATAATGTTATGGCACGTACATGACCAGTTTAGAGAGCGCTGTAGATGATATCTGAGGAAAGGATTTTTCGCGCTCCACTACATCTTCTTAGCTATTAAAGGAAGCTAAATAGCTATGACAAATGTTATAAATACATGTATGTACATGATTATCTTGTAATGATTACTATTATATGACTTTAGATATTAACATCATAACAATATGCATCTATATGTCATGCTAAAGCATTTTTTGTTATATGAATATTCAAAAATGAAAAATAAAGAATTTATAAAAAATAAAAAAATAAAAATTTTATCTAACTAAGAGAGGCCATAGGCCTAACTAACTGGGACAAAGTCCTCAAAAATAAAAATACAGCCAAAAAATTGGTCCTTTTTACAAGCATCCTAATTGTGAGAGGTACATACCTTATGGGAATAAAAGGTTAAGGGACAAGAAAAAAAACAATGTGGATAAATAGAAATGTAAAGAAAGCAATACATGACAAAAATAAATTATTTAAATCACTAAAACAGGAGGGTAGCAAGGAAGCATTGGAAAATTATAAGGAAAAAAAATAGCATATGTAAAAGACAAATAAAAGCAGCCAAACTAGAGACCAGGAAATTAATTGCCAAAGAGAGTCAAACTAACCCTAAAATTATATAAATGGTAAAAAGTATAAATCAGAAGGTGTCAGCCCTTAACAGAGTGATGAGGGGGGAGTTGCAGAGATCGATGAGGAGAAAGCAAAGCTATCAAATATATTTTTCTCCACTGTATTCATTGAAGAAAATAAACTGTCAGATGAAATACAGAATGTAAAAGTAAATTACCCATTAAAAGTGCCCTGTCTGACCCAGAAAGAAGTGGAGCTGCGTCTTAAAAATATGAAAATATATAAATCACTGGGACCAGATGGCATACACCTCCGTGTTCTAAGAGAATTAAGTAATGTCATGGCTAGACTCTTATTTCTGATATTTAAGAACTCTACACTGACAGGGAGTGTTCCACAAGATTGGCGCATAGCAAATGTGGTGCCAATATCCAAAAACAGAGCCCGGAAACTATAGGCAGGTAAGATTAACATCTGTCGTGGGTAAACTGTTTGAAGGTTTTCTAAGAGATGCTATCTTGGAGTACATCAATGAAAATAAGCAAATAAAGCCATATCAGCATGGCTTCATGAGAAATCTGCCATGTCAAAGTAATTTAATCAGTTTCTATGAGGAGGTAAGTTTTAAACTTGATCACGTCAAATCAATGGATGTCGTATATTTGGACTTCTCCAAAGCATTTGACACTGTACCACATAAAAAGTTAGTATATAAAATGATAATGCTTGGACTGGGGAAATATGTCTGTATGTGGTGTGACATAGCAAGGGTTTTTTTGTTTGGGAAGGCAGGTATTCTCCTCCCAACATGGGAGGCTAGCCTGATTTCCACCCAGGTGAGATCAAATACCGGACCAGAGTTTAGTGCCTGTCCGGGGTTTTGGCAGCACCTGCTGTCCTTTAAATTGGCAGCTGGCTCAGCGCTGAGTCTCTGTTTTGGGATTTGAAGCATGGTGCTGTGCTGGAAGGTTGAGAGCCGCATGAGGGCTGCACGCTGGGAAAAAGGCCCTCTAAAGCCTGCTGTGGACTGCCGGGGATAAAACGGCTAGCAAGGTGACGTGTCTGTTCTATGGAGTTTTTATTGTGTGAATTAACACCAATACTGTAATGAGTCATTTTTCTTTTGCCTTTTGTGTGAATAAACAATGACATTTTGATTTACAAACTTGTTTTCCCTCTGTACTGCGTCTGCTTACCCTGCCTACAAGAGCAAATCCTCACAGTGGGTAAGTAACTGGCTCAGCGATAGAAAACAGAGGGTGGTTATTAATGGTACACACTGAGATTGGGTCACTTTAACTAGTGGGTTACCACAAGGGTCAGTATTGGGCCCTACTCTCTTCAATATATTTATTAATGATCTTGTAGAAGACTTGCACAGTAAAATATCAATTTTTGCAGATGACACTAAACTGTGTAAAGTAATTAACACGGAAGAGGACAATATACTGCTACAGATGGATCTGGATAGATTGGAGGCTTAGGCAGAGATGTGGGAGATGAGGTTTAACAATGACAAATGTAAGGCTATGCACATGGGAAGGAATAATGCAAGTCACCAGTACATAATAAATGGTAAAAAAAACTAGGTAACACTGACATTGGAAAGGACTTAGGAATTTTAGTGAGCAGCAAACTATGCTGTAGAAACCAGTGTCAGGCAGCTGTTTCCAAGGCCAAGAAGATAATGGGTTGCATCAAAAAGTGCATAGATGCCTGTGATGAGAAAATAGTCCGGCCACTTTACAAATCACTAATCAGACCACACATGGAGTACTGTGTACAGTTCTGGACTCTTGTGAACAAGGCAGACATAGCAGAGCTGGGGAGGTTCAGAGGAGAGCAACTAAAGAAATAACTGTTATGGGTGGACTACAGTACCCCAAAAAATTATCAAAATTAGGGTTATTTACTTTAGAAAAAAGACGACTCAGGGGAGATCTAATAATCTATGTATAAATATATCAGGGGTCGGTACAGAGATCTCTCCCATCATCTATTTATCCCCAGGACTGTGACTAGGGAACATCCTCTGCATCTAGAGCAAAGAAGGTTTGTACACAAACAGAGAAGAGGATTCTATATGGTTAGGATACTTTCACACTCGCGTTTTGGCTTTCCATTTGTGAGATCAGTTCATGGCTCTCAAAGCGGTCCAAATGCCTAATGCATTCTGAATGGAAAAGGATCCGCTCAGAATAGCATCAGTTTGCCTCCGATCAGTCTCCATTTTTGCTCTGGAGGGCGGACACCAAAACGCTGCTGCAGCGTTTTTCTGTCCACTTGACGAAACTGAGCCAAACGGATCAGTCCTGGCACACAATGTAAGTCAATGGGGATGGATCCGTTTTCTCTGACACAATCTGTCACAATAGGAAATGAATCTGTCTCCCATTGACTTTCAATGGCGTTCATGACGGATCCGTCTTGGATTTGTTAAAGATAATACAAACGGATCCGTTTATGACTTGATGCATGCGGTTGTATTATTGTAACGAATACGTTTTTGCAGATCCATGACGGATCCGCCCAAAACGCAAGTGTGAAAGTAGCCTAAGAGCAGTGAGACTATGGAACTCTCTGCCTGAGGAGGGGGAGATGATGAGTTCACAAAAAGAGTTTAAGTAGGGCCTGAATATATTTCTGGAGTGTAATAATACTACAAGCTACAGCTACTAGAGAGGGGTTGTTGATCCAGGGAGTTACTCTGATTGCCTGATTAGAGTCTGGAAGGATTTTTATCCCCTAAAGTGGGGAAAATTGGCTTCTACCTCACAGGGATTTTTTTTGCCTTCCTCTGGATCAACTTGCAGGATAACAGCTGAACTGGATGGACAAATGTCTTTTTTTCGGCCTTATAAACTACACAGAACAAAAATATAGACGCAACACTTTTGGTTTTGCTCCTATTTTGCATGAGATTAACTCAAAGAAACATTTTCTACATACTCAAAAGACCCATTACTCTCAAATATTGTTCACAAATCTGTCTAAATCTGTGTTAGTGAGCACTTCTCCTTTGCCGAGATAATCCATCCCACCTCACAGGTGTGGCATATCAAGGTGCTGATTAGACAGCATGAATATTGCACAGGTGTGCCTTAGACTGCCCACAATAAAAGACCACTCTGAAGTGTGCATAGTTTTGCCTTCCTGATGGGGGGGGTTAAAAAAAACAGTCAGTATCTGGTGTGGCCACCATTTGCCTCACGCAGTGCAACACATCTCCGTCACATAGAGTTGATCAGGATGTTGATTGTGGCCTGTGGAATGTTGGTCCACTCCTCTTCAATAGCTGTGCGAAGTTGCAGAATATTGGCAGGAACTGGAACACGCTGTCGTATACACCAATCCAGAGCATCCCAAACATGCTTAGTGGGTCACAAGTCCGGTGAGTATGCTGTAAGATGCAAGAACTGGGATGTTTTCAGCTTCCAGGAATTGTGTACAGATCCTTGCAATATGGGGCTGTGCGTTATTATGCTGCAACATTAGGTGATGGTCGTGGATGAATGGCACAACAATGGGCCTCAGGATCTCTTCACAGTATCTTTGTGCATTCAAAATCCCATTAATAAAATGCCCATACCATAACCCCACCGCCACCATGGGCCACTCGATCCACAACGTTGACATCAGCAAACCGCTCACCCACACGACGCCACACACGCTGTCTGCCATCTGCCCTGAACAGTGAAAACCGGGACTCATCCGTAAACAGAATGCCTCTCCAACGTGCCAGACACCATCGAATGTGAGCATTTGGCCACTCAAGTTGGTTACGACGACGAACTGCAGTCAGGTCCAGACCCCGACGATGAGCATGCAGATGAGCTTCCCTGAGACGGTTTCTGACAGTTTGTGCAGAAATTATTTGGTTATGCAAACCGATTGTTGCTGCAGCTGTCCGGGTGGCTGGTCTCAGACGATCATGGAGGTGAACATGCTAGATGTGGAGGTCCTGGGCTGGTGTGGTTACACGTGGTCTGCGGTTGTGAGACCGGTTGGCTGTACTGCAAAATTGTCTGAAACGCCTTTGGAGACGGCTTATGGTAGAGAAATTAACATTCATTGCACGGGCAACAGCTCTGGTAGACATTCCTGCAGTCAGCATGCCAATTGCACACTCCCTCAAACGTTGCGACATCTGTTGCATTGTGCTGTGTGATCAAACTGCACATTTCAGAGTGGTCTTTTATTGTGGGCAGTCTAAGGCACACCTATGCAATATTCATGCTGCCTAATCAGCACCTTGATATGCCACACCTATGAGGTGGGATGGATTATCTCGGCAAAGGAGAAGTACTCACTAAAACAGATTTAGACAGATTTGTGAACAATATTTGAGAGTAATGGGTCTTTTGTGTATGTAGAAAATGTTTCAGATCTTTGAGTTCATCTCATGCAAAATGGGAGCATAACCAAACGTGTTGCGTTTATATTTTTGTTCAGTGTATGTTACTATGTTCTAGAGACACTTTAAGTTGCCAGTCTGCCTCTGCATTAATGTATTACATATTTAATCCAAACCTGGATTAATGATTGCGGTGCAAGCGACAAATCTGAGTTTGGATTTGTTAAATTTATGCATGCACCACTACTAAATTTTCATATTTTTGTGAGGTCTTTGTGGGGGTCACCTGTAGTTTTCATAAGTAACTATTTTTGTGTACTTTTTGATTCTCTCTTTTTTATCTGTAGGATAAACAGAATATAGCATTTTTGAATTTTTTTTGTTTATGTGGTTCACTCCGTGGGTTAAATAACCTGATCATTTTACATTGGCCCATTATGGATGCCACAATGCCATCTAGTGTGCTTACTGACAACACTATTTTTAGGGTACTTTTTTGATTCTCTCCTTAATTTTCTGTAGGATAAACAGAATACATTTTTTTTAATTTTTTTTATTTTTAATGTTTATGTGGTTCACTCCGTGGGTTAAATAACCTGATCATTTTACATTGGCCCATTATGGATGCCACAATACCAACTATGTGTGCTTAACTGACAACACTGTTATATGGATAAAAGGATTGTTATGTCTTTTTAATCTTGAAGTAGGGTCTAATAGATATTACGATGGTCAGCTGTCACTACACCATCACCTTGATATATTATTCTGTCAGTTCTCACACATGTATAATTCCTATGATATAATAGTATATTATGGGTCATTGAGGGGTCCATTGAAGTTTTGGATTGACATTAGAGGGAGTTCACATTTTTTTCCCGCTTTTCTGATACATCAACTGAAAATAAAATAGTCATGTAAACTCCCCTTTACTCTTCACTTTGCAAATTATATAATTGCTGTAGAAGCAAAATACAAATATTGACAATTCAATAAGTAAACAAAAACATTTACATGGAATTTAGAATGCACTCAAATGATTTTCAGACATACGTATAAGCATTTATTGCCATGCTCTACTTTTATATTCAGAACAGTCTGTCTACAATATATATTCAAACTTTCAAACAACACTGACGATGTAATTTACTGGCATATATAATCTAAGTCAATTTGAACCCCAGGAAATTGGTTAGGCAATTTTCTAAAATAAAAGAAAATAGTCAAAATTTAACAAAACATACCAATTTAATACAGTAAATAGTAAAAAGATAACCTCTTCATAGGGATGCCTTACAAAGTCATAGATTGTTTGATTTTTCTTTATCTGCGTCTCAACCTTTGCTTAGAATAATCTTAGAAATATTCCGAACATCTAGAGAAGAAAGTTTGGTAGGGGTGCTGTTTCCATGACAACAAATGGGCCATGAATAAAGTCTAATACTTACTGGTAACTGTACTTCCCAGCAGGCGAAAGCAGTTATTCAAAATTGCAAGCAGCATGACACAGAAAAAAATATATTAACTCGAGGGGTGTATAGAATTCTGCTTCATATTAAATATGTGTAAATCATACATATGTGCCAATATGGAAGTGAGTTCAATAAATATATTGCCAGCTAGGTTTATCTCAGAACCAAAATGAGCAAAGTATTATGCTAGATTTTTCCACAGTCCCAAGAAACAAAGGACGCAGCTGTGATATGTGGATATGTGGCAGAATGCACCAAATAAACCTGGATGCCAGAAGTTTACTCCACTAATAAATTTATTTTAAGACTGAAATGCTTGTAAAGACTAACATTAATTTTCCAATAAAACAGCAATTGATTTTATATGATGGGAAAAAAGTTAAAAGAAAGTTTGTAAAAGTGTGGATAATGTCAGTAAAAAATACACTGCTCAAAAAAATAAAGGGAACACAAAAATAACACATCCTAGATCTGAATTAATTAAATATTCTTCTGAAATACTTTGTTCTTTACATAGTTGAATGTGCTGACAACAAAATCACACAAAAATAAAAAAATGGAAATCAAATTTTTCAACCCATGGAGGTCTGGATTTGGAGTCACACTCGAAATTAAAGTGGAAAAACACACTACAGGCTGATCCAACTTTGATGTAATGTCCTTAAAACAAGTCAAAATGAGGCTCAGTAGTGTGTGTGGCCTCCACATGCCTGTATGACCTCCCTACAATGCCTGTGCATGCTCCTGATGAGGAGGCGGACAGTCTCCTGAGGGATCTTCTCCCAGACCTGGATTAAAGCATCTGAAAACTCCTGGACAGTCTGTGGTGCAACGTGACGTTGGTGGATAGAGCGAGACATGATGTCCCAGATGTGCTCAATTGGATTCAGGTCTGGGGAACGGGCGGGCCAGTCCATAGCATCAATGCCTTCGTCTTGCAGGAACTGCTGACACACTCCAGCCACATGAGGTCTAGCATTGTCTTGCATTAGGAGAAACCCAGGGCCAACCGCACCAGCATATGGTCTCACAAGGGGTCTGAGGATCTCATCTCGGTACCTAATGGCAGTCAGGCTACCTCTGGCGAGCACATGGAGGGCTGTGCGGCCCTCCAAAGAAATGTTACCCCACACCATTACTGACCCAATGCCAAACCGGTCATGCTGGAGGATGTTGCAGGCAGCAGAACGTTCTCCACAGCGTCTCCAGACTCGTGTCACGTCTGTCACATGTGCTCAGTGTGATCCTGCTTTCATCTGTGAAGAGCACAGTGGCGAATTTGCCAATCTTGGTGTTCTCTGGCAAATGCCAAACATCCTGCATGGTGTTGGGCTGTAAGCACAACCCCCACCTGTGGACGTCGGGCCCTCATATCACCCTCATGGAGTCTGTTTCTGACCGTTTGAGCAGACACATGCACATTTTGCAGGGCTCTGGCAGTGCTCCTCCTGTTCCTCCTTGCACAAAGGCGGAGGTAGCGGTCCTGCTGCTGGGTTGTTGCCCTCCTACGGCCTCCTCCACGTCTCCTGATGTACTGGCCTGTCTCCTGGTAGCGCCTCCATGCTCTGGACACTACGCTGACAGACACAGCAAACCTTCTTGCCACAGCTCGCATTGATGTGCCATCCTGGATAAGCTGCACTACCTGAGCCACTTGTGTGGGTTGTAGACTCCGTCTCATGCTACCACTAGAGCGAAAGCACCGCCAGCATTCAAAAGTGACCAAAACATCAGCCAGGAAGCATAGGAACTGAGAAGTGGTCTGTGATCACCACCTGCAGAACCACTCCTTTATTGGGGGTGTCTTGCTAATTGCCTATAAGTTCCACCTGTTGTCTATCCCATTTGGACAACAGCATGTGAAATTGATTGTCACTCAGTGTTGCTTTCTAAGTGGACAGTTTGATTTCACAGAAGTGTGATTGACTTGGAGTTACATTGTGTTGTTTAAGTGTTCCCTTTATTTTTTTGAGCAGTGTATAATACTCACTAACTGGATCTTTTCCACCAGGAACTAATGTGCTTCAATATATGTATTGTAGATTGATCATAAAAGAAGCATAAATCTAAATAGTATTATGAGTTTAAAGGAAGTAAGTTAGCAGTTTTGGCTGTGCAAAACTGCCGAAAGCATTAGTTGGGGCTGGGGAAAGCAGTGCAAGAAGACCTTTTGCGGAGCTTTTGTGCGAAAATGAACTTTGTTCCTGCAAGTGTCCTGCCGTTGGTGATTCACTGTGAAGTATTCTTCGATTTCTGAATTGACCTGCTTCATATTCCCTCCTCTCTACTCTGAGTGTCAGCAGCTGTAGTACCCAACCAGGAAGAGATCTCTACAGTTGTCACTCAGAGGGGAGGGTTTTTAATGTAGTAACTGATAGCAGAATGTACTTCACTATGAACCTTTGTTTCCACATAAGCAGTGTCAGGTAGAGTAAAAGTTCACATTCACACCGTTCCTAATAGAAAAAAATCCACAAAAGTTCTGTTTATTCTCCCCTCCCTGACCATTACCCAGTGCTGTCAACAGTTTTGAATGGTCAAAACTGCTGACAGACCCCCTTTAAAGAGGTTCTCCACCTAAAAAAAAAAAATGTCTTCTCTACTGTCATCATATTGATAATACAGCTGTGAGTTGAACATGGTTGACAGCGCAGTGACTAGGGCTAAACGTTAATACACAACAACAGCAGGGCTATTTGTTCTCTGCCACCCACAGCCCATGCATCCTATATCTGGCACAATATGTTTGCTCCTTGGTCTCTTGACAAAGGGGACGGATACATTAAACACTATAATGCTTAGAACGTTTAAAATTGATTTACTTTCTGTATACAGTCTGTATGAGAAGGATATAAAAACTTGAAACATTGTTGCATGTGTCTACAGTTACCCCTAGAAACAATGCCTACAGGGAATAATAGCTCAATAATACAGCATGTTTTATATTACATTACTATTTTTATTCATATGGACTCTCAGAGAATCCCAAAAGAAGAACCCCATTGGGCTTCTGTGCAATCTGAGACATGCTAAAATATAGTATGCACTCACGGAATTTGTAGTCACTATATGGGATCTGTACCTTATACTATTATAAGGCACTACTGGTCCATGGAATCTGCATGAGGCCATTGGGTGCTTGTTCTCAGATATATAGAAGTCCCATAGTTCTCAGGGGAAAACAGTGACCTGGGGTGGATTATCTTCCCTAACTTTGTGTATACCTATTGGTTAATTTATATGGTCATAATTTTAGTCTATTTTTGTTCCCAATCCTTATGCATTTTGCAAAGAACAGAGCAGATCTTGGAAGGGTTTCACCCTATTTTTTGCTTTGTATAATAAAATAAAAGGTGCCCCAATAATGTGTTGAGTTGACCACTAGAGATGAGCGAATTTCATATTTAGAAATTCGTTCACGCTTCGTTTGGTGGTGAAAGCAGAATTGCGTTATGGATTCCGTTACCACGGACCATAACGCATTTCTATCATGGAATGCATAACAGAATGCCTTTAGAGGCATTCCGTTATTCATTCCGTCATAATAGAAGTTTATGGACTGCAAAACGGATCCGCCCCGTTTCCGTTATGCAGGGGAGTCCTCTCCTGCATAACGGAAACGGGACGGATCCGTTATGCAGGCCATAGACTACGATTATGACGGAATGAATAATGAAATGCCTCTAAAGGCATTACGTTATGCATTCCGTCATAGAATTGCGTTATGGTCAGTGGTTACTGAATCCATAACACAATTCTGCTTTTACCACCAAACGAAGCGTGAACGAATTTCATAACATGAAATTCGCTCATCTCTATTGACCACCACTAGTCTACGACACTGTCATTTGTCAAAATAATTTTACACATTTTATTGCTTCATTAATTTACTGTATATAGAGTGTTTTAGACTGGCATTGCTCATACAGTAGCAGTATATTTCCCCATTGGAGCTCACAATCTAATTTCCAATTTAATAGTGTGCAAGTATGTTTTTGGGGGAGTAAACTCATAAACACATGAGAACATATAAACTCTGTGGAGACGTTGGCCTTAGTTGGATTGAAACCCCGGATGTCAAGGAGACAGGCCTAACCACAGAGCCACTGTGCTCGATAGTTCCATCTGCTTCCATAATGCTTTTATCTGTCAGTGGTATAACTATTTGGGGTGCAGAGCTAGTAGGCATATAAGCGTCCTGAGGTGGCACGTGCAACTGTTGCACTGTAGTTTCAGTTTATCCCTCAGATATCTGACCCTCATTTGCAATGTAAACTAATTGTGATTTTGTGCTTTATATCAGAAACACAGTGTCCCCATTTGCAAGTCCCCCAATGTCTTTCCCAGAAATTGTAGTTCAGAGAATCTCCGCTCTCAATTACAGTGCATATCACAAATAAAGAAAGACAAGTATTGAAATTCAAGTACTTGAAAACATTTCATTTTGTATGAAAGGCGAAACAGCAGAATTTAAAAAACAGATCAATATTTCCAGCAAGTAAAAGGTAGAAATATAAAGCTGATAGATATAGATGCTGTCTAATAAAACACGCTTCAGCATTTGAAAATAAGGCCTTTTCTGGAGTCTGTGCTGCAGGTGGTTGAATTAGGATTTAAAAAAGGATTTTGGGAAAGAACAGGGTAGCACTTGCAAAACACAGCATCGAATATTATCAAACACAGTGACAGACAGTCTATGAATGGATAGCAGTGATTACATTCTACATTAAGTCCAAATGTCATCTTTGCTGACTGTGCCCTCTGATTCTATTAAATCTTGGCTTCTTTCTGTGACGGGTAATGTTATCTAAGGATTTACTGCCACTTTCATTTTCACTTAGGAGAAAATCTAATCATACAGACAATTTCTCACAATGGAAATATGTGGTGAGTCGAGTTAAAGCTCGTTGTACATGAGGCTGTAAAACACCTAAACATTCCCAAATGTAAACCAGTTAATACACTTTATCTATTGGTTTACTAATTACAATGTAATCTGAATCAAATTGTTCATTTTGTGAAGTTTGCACGTGACTGGGATTATTTTTTGGGTTATTTTGAAGTTCTATGCAAATTAAATAATTTCACATTTTTTTATATCATTAATTTAACTGAGCTGTGATCCTGCCATTTTTATTAAATGGAATGTGTCACCTATAATACTTTTTGACAATTAATACCAGATAGTGACGCATATCCTTTTATTTTCTAATCTGTTTTTATTTTCAGATTTTTTTCTTTTCTATTTCCTGACTAGAGATGAGTGAATTTTTCAAAAAATTGATTAGCCGGTTTGATCCAAATATATTCACGGTGAATTTAGTTAAAAAAAACAGCTATTTCCTGGCTGCAGAGAGCCTTTATAGTGGTGTAGAACACTGTGCCTTGCAGTAACACGTAGTCTGTATGACATGCAGATGACAGGCGTCGATCTTGGAATCACTGAACACTTCACTTATTTGGGCAGTCCGAGGGCCCAAACTGACCAAATAACTCAGATATGAACTAAGCCTTACAGGTCGATGTTAGCGCCAAGAATAAGCGCACTCCTTTTACACCGTCGTCAGCTGATTCCACATAGATGTCTACAGAACCTGTTCTATTAAACGCTTATACAAGTAGAGCCCCCCGACAGAATGGAGAGGGGTGTCAGCAGTAAGTTTGTGTTGACACCAATGATTATTTTGCCCTCCCTCTAATCCGCCAGAACAATTAACTCCAAAAACCGGATCCTGTCTGTGGAGCATCCACCTTCACTCGGTCAGCATTTGGTCAGTAATCCATCATTATTGCTAATGCAAAAAAAAAAAACAGGAGTGGATCCAAAACAGAGATGACACGTGATTATTGGCATGTCTTCTATGTTTTGTACCCACTCCTGCTTTTGGCTACCAAATCACAAGCCGATTCTGATGGGACCATACAGGCCTTACAGCTGCACAACAGAGAGGATCCGTTGTGCATCTCATTTTTCCTTCCTTCTAATAGATCAGAAGAAGGGTCAAATAAATGATGATGTCAGCCAAGCCAAAAAAGCTAACTAGTGGCCCAGTCATGAAGTGGGGAGAGTGGGAAGAAGTCCACAGAGTGTCCCTATGACATAGTGGTGAGTTTGTAGGTGGCGGCAGCATCAGGAGGCCACAGAGTGGCACAATGACAGAGTGTGGAGGTGGTGGCAGCATCAGGGGACCACAGACTGGCACAATGACAGAGTGTGAAGGTGGCGGCAGCATGAGGAGGCCACAGAGTGGCAAGGTGACATATTGTAGCAGCAGCATCAGGAGACCACAGAGTGACCCAGTTACAGAGTGTGGAGGTGGGTGCAATAACAGTACCTGCTGATGATGGTGGGTGTAAGATGGAGCACTTGGCATCAGATGTGTGGCATCAGGTGGGTGGCAGCATCAGAATAGTAGCTGAGGCAGGTAACCAGAATAAACCTTTCTCTTTTGTCAAGGTTTGGATGAGGCAGCATGCAGGGAAGGGCTGGCAGCCTTAGTCCTGGGGAGCAAATCCAGTCAAGTGGCCCATTGCACCACCCAATCAACTCACCGTCCACGCCCATCTTTTCCTTGTTTTATAACGGATTTTTATGTTAAGAAGCAAGACAAATATGATACAATGTGGTTTAACATAATTTAATTGTAATAGCAAAAAATGATGTTTAACAAAAATAAAATCTACAGTTTTAACAAATGAACTTTGTATGGACACAATACACTTTTTCAAAAAATATAGAAGCCAGAGAAATAAATATCTGTATAAAACTTTTAAACTAAATATTTGATCAAACGGTTAGCAAAGACCTCATCAAGGAAGAACTTTGACAAATAATTTCCAATACATCTGAAAACTGGACCTGTTCCAGAAGATCTCTCTCCACTGACATGATCATTAGAGCATCAAGCAGTTCTTGTCCCATTGTGGCTCGCAGTCGGGTCTTGATAAGTTTTAGCTTACTGAATGCTCTCTTACATGACACTTGTGTAAAAGAAAGGGTCAACAGGTACTCATAGGTGATAGAAAGATTTTCATAAGCTGCAGAATAAAGGTTGTATTTTAACAACAATCTGTGACAGCAAAGAAAGGACTGCTTTGATTCCTTTTGTACCTCACCTAGTTTGTCAGTAGGTGGAATCCAGTCATAAATCTCCTCCTCCTCATCATCATCATCATCATCATTATCATCATCATCATCATCATCATCAAGAATTATTTCCATCTGTGTCTCATCTTCAGAAAGACATCCTGTAAGACTTGGAAATACTGTAAATTGGCAAAACGTATTAATTCAGTTTTGAGATAACATTCATTTACTTTGGCTAACTTACAAATTCTCTCTAGTGCCCCTCCATCTAGCACTTTGCTATCTGTCCTAATTTTCTGAAAAGTGCGAGGTTCCAAGTAGTGGGAATCCATTAACAATTGCTTATTTTCTGAAAATCTCTCTGTCATGCTTTGTATGATTTGGTCCAGAATTGGTCTGAACACACTAGCTCGAAAACATTGCATTTAATCTTCAGGTTGTTCATCATGTGAAGATTCTCCATCCATGCGTTTTTTCGTGCCACTCTTCGAACTGGAAGCATAGTCTCGACTTCCAACGAGTTGAGAACATCACTTTCATCCATCAACTCATTTGTTTTTATTGCAAAGTGCTCAGCCTTTTGTTTAAGATTGCTGAAATCTATTTTTTCAGTTGCTCAACTGCATGTTCGACCATTTGCCATGCTACCTTGAAGTCAAGGCCACTGGTTTGTAGATATTTTGAAACTGGCCCTATAACATCAAAAACCTGTAAAAATATGTTTGCTGTAAGGATAATCCTAAACTGACAAAGATTGTGAAAAAGGGATGAGGCTTCAGAAGTGGTTTTCGATTCAAACAAGTTACTCTGGGAAATTACATATAGAACTTCAAGGGTGTCTAAATAAAGAGAATGTTTTTCACCAAAAATCCAGTTAAGGGCCTTTTCTTTTGCCCACCATCTTGTCTCTCCAATTTTTTGTAACTTTAAAAGTTTTTCCTGTCCATGTCTTCTATCCAGTTGGTCTTTCCAGATATTCATTCTTTTGTGGGAGTCTCCAATAAAGGTTGCCAAGCGAATTTTGGAGACCAAAAAATTTTTGAGATTCCAATACTTGACAGCAATCTGAGACACACAGGTTAAGGATATGACTATAGCACCATATATAAACTGAATCTGGTACTACCTTTGCAATCTGTGCACGTAGTCCCACATATGCACTCCTCATATTTGCTGCACCATCAAATGATTCACCGGCATTTTTTTGGAAATCTAATCCAAGTACATCAAAGCAGGACATTAGAAGTTCGTTAAAATCCTGTTCCTGTCGCATCTTTAACAGGGAGAAACGCCACAAGCCATTCTTTAACGGCATCATCTTGCACATATCTCGCAACTACTGTTGCTTGATCTACAATTCCAACAGCTTGTGTGGAGTCATCCTGTACACTGAATCGTTTCTCTCCGATTTCAGACACAATTAAGTTTTTCATGCTTCAAACTATTGCTGCAAATACTTTCTTTATTGTATTATTGGACAAAAATGTCACAAGAGATCCACGTCCAGTTGAATGTTTTCCTGATGTTTTTCTGTCTTTCAATCGCTGTTTTCTTTTTTCACTGTCCTGAACACATTTATTAAGGTGATTTTTAAGAGGAATTTCATACTGTGATAGAAGTAGGACAATTTCCAGAAAGTTACCATGGTTTATTTCAATGTTATTTAAATTGTACAGCGATTCATTAGTGCCATGGGCATGAAATGACAATCCCTGTTTTCCGAGGAGTTTTACAATATTAAATATACGGTTTAATACCTCAATATTTTGAAGTATCTCCTTCTTTCTTCTGGAGACTTGAGCCTGATTTATTAATGTGTCAATGCTTCTATTCGCTTTCATGGTAAAATAAGCACTAACAGCATCACAATTACTTTTTGAAGATTCGTGCTTATTTGCTGCCTGATAGCAATGTCAAAAATTATAACAACCACTAGAGAACGAGGAAGAGGAATTAGAAAAGGCAATGCATATGCTGCAAAAAAATGCTTCTAACTTTTGATCCTTTATCTTACAACTCAGCCAGGAACGCTTAATACGATCCCCATTGGACTTCTTGCGGTAATAAAAGTCTGCTTCTTGAAAAGGAAGATCTGCGCATTCAGTCCTGGTTGGCTGAAAGGGGTGTTTTTCAACAAAATACAGTTTTTCTGCTATGGTACATGCAGGAGGAAGACCGAAAGATATTTCTGATGGATCACTTATAACACTTTCTGACATTTCTTCAGGTGTGATGCATTCTAATTCAGGAAGGTCTTCAAAAACATCTGGGTCATTCATCTGCACTTGCTCTCTGCATTCTGACACCAGCTCCTCCTCAATCACCTGTTCTTCTGTTTGTGGGCTCACCTCATCTTCGACAGACACAACTGGCATGCTTGAAGGAGCACTTGGGCCGGCAGAAACCTCATCAACAGGAATTATTGGTTGCATACCACCAGCCTAAAACAAAATAAATTTTTTTTCAACCTATTTTAATCTCCCCAACAAAGTTCTAGATGTAACCAAGGAACGTAAGAACTCCATGCATGGTAACATAAAAAAAAAAAAACTCATGCAAACAAAGAATATACAATTCATACTTACCTTACATGTAAGATTTTACGTGATTTCAAATAAGTAAATATATAGCTTAAAAAAAAGTAAAACTGATCACTATGGAAAGTTAAGTATGGACACTCCTTGATAATCCATCATGAATCTTAACAAACGTAAAACTTCATCATGCACATCGCACATGCCAACAGACTACCGTTTATATACTCGAGAAATTTTTGTGGTAAACTTCATTTTAAAACACAGATCCACGGGTCCATGCTAGTTTAAATAGAATTTTGTTCACATTGAATGCGGGTGTAATGACCGGCGTCACGCAAAGGGAGGGAGATGGGAAGGCCCTGTCCAAGGGAGAGGGAAAGGTGGTGACCCCTGACTCACCTTGCAGCTCGCACCTGACTGCCCTGACTGCCCTAGACGGGTTCCTCACCCGTACGCCGATCACGTGCCTAAACCCTGGCTTTCCCTAAGATGAGCCCTGTGTAGTGAACGGGGCGGTGGGATCACTAGTCCACACCACTGACACTAAGAGGAAAACACCAAGGAGAGGACAGACAATACATACAAACATATAATCCCAGGTGGGCGACAACAGCAGACCACCAAGGCCCAACAGGGATCCAGAGGGTAACGTTCTGGAACAACAACCAGGGAACACAGCTACACAGCTCCAGAGGGTCAGTATAGAAGTCCAGGCAGGAAGCTCTATATCTGGCAACCAGAGAAGTAGGAGATGGAAATATAAGGAGGTTGGGATTGCTGGACAAGAAACAGCTGAGGAGGAGAAGCTACGGATCCCTGAGTGAGCCAAAAAGGATTGCAAGGCAAACCCAGAAAGCTACCATTACGAAACAGCACTGTCTTTGTACATAGAACGCGCAGCCACCCGCTGCGACTTCCTGACCCCGGGTATAACGGAGTCAGACGTGGCTCTTGACACCCTCGTGACAGTACCACCCCTTCCACGAGGGGCCTCCGGACACTCAGGACTAGGTCTCTCAGGATGAGAGGCATGAAAAACCCGAACTAACCTGTCGGCGTTTACCTCAGACGCTGGAACCCACATTCTTTCCTCGGGACCGCAACCCCTCCAATGCATCAGATATTGAAGAGAACAGCGGACCCGACGAGAATCAACAATTTTGGATATTTGAAACTCTATATTACCATCCACAATAACAGGAGGGGTGGCAGCGGTGATGGTTCTAGAGGTGGAACGTACTTTTTGAGTAACGATTTATGGAAGACGTTATGAATTTTAAAAGTCTGAGGTAGCTCCAGGCGAAAAGCCACGGGGTTAATGATGGCTACTATTTTGTAAGGACCAATAAACCTAGGACCCAGTTTCCAAGAGGGAACCTTTAATTTAATATTCCTAGTAGATAACCACACATAGTCATTCACACCTAGGTCCGGACCTTTTTTATCAGCCATGCATTTATATTTACCTCCCATATTTTTTAAATTAGCTTGCACTTTCTGCCATACAGATGAAAGAGACGACGAAAACCGTTCCTCTTCGGGAACCCCAGAAGACCCCCCCTCTTTGAAAGTACAGAATTGGGGATGAAACCATATGCACCAAGAAATGGTGACTTGCCAGTAGATTCCTGACGGCGATTATTTATGGCAAACTCGGCTAACGGTAAATATGATGACCACACCTCTTGGTTTTCAGACACAAAACATCTTAGATATGTCTCAAGGTTTTGGTTGGTACGCTCAGTCTGTCCATTCGACTGAGGATGGAAAGCTGAGGAAAAGGACAAGTGTACCCCCAAACGGGAACAAAAAGCTTTCCAAAATTTAGAAATAAACTGGGTTCCCCGATCCAAAACAATATCGGAAGGGATCCCGTGAAGCTTCACGATTTCACTGATGAATACCTGAGCAAGAGTCTTAGCATTGGGTAGTGCGGGTAACGCAATGAAGTGTACCATTTTGCTAAACCTGTCCACTACTACCAAGATAACTGTTTTACCCGCAGACAAAGGTAAGTCAGTGATAAAATCCATTGACAGATGTGTCCATGGACTATTGGGAATGACAAGTGACAATAAAGACCCTGCAGGACGTGTATGAGAGACTTTCGCGCGCGCACAAGTAGAACAAGAAGACACAAAATCCATTACATCCTGACGCAACCTTGGCCACCAAAAACGACGAGACAATAGTTCCAAGGTTGCTTTACTACCCGGGTGCCCAGCAAGTCCCGAATTATGATGTTCCTTTAATAATTCGAGACGCAGGTTCAACGGTACAAACAATTTCTCTGAGGGGCAAGAGACCGGGGCGTCCCCCTAGGCCTCTAACACCTTCCCCTCCAGAACAGAGTGTACCGCAGAAACAACCACTCCTCTTTGTAGAATGGGTACCGGATCACTCACATTACCCCCTCCAGGGAAACAACGAGATAATGCATCTGCCTTGGTATTTTTTGCCCCAGGACGATAGGTAATAACAAAGTTAAACCTGGTAAAAAATAGCGACCACCTAGCTTGTCTAGGGGTGAGACGCTTAGCTGATTCGAGGTACAGAAGGTTTTTGTGGTCCGTAATCACAGTGACGGGGTGGATTGCCCCCTCTAAAAAGTGACGCTATTCTTCAAACGCTAGTTTAATAGCTAATAGTTCCCTATTGCCAATATCATAGTTCTTCTCTGCTGCAGATAGTTTTTTAGAAAAGAAAGCACAAGGACGCCATTTGCCCGGAGACGGACCCTGAGACAGCACAGCCCCTACTCCCACCTCTGACGCATCTACTTCAACAATAAAAGGCTGGGAGACATCAGGTTGGATTAGTACAGGTGCCGAGGTAAACCTCTCTTTTAGAGAGGAAAAAGCAATTTTAGCGGCGTCAGACCATTTAGAAAAATCTGTCCCCTTCCTAGTCATGTCAGTAAGGGGTTTTACAATCACCGAATAATTTTTTATGAATTTTCTATAGAAATTTGCGAAGCCCAAGAACCGTTGCAGTGCTTTGAGGTTCTCAGGAAGATCCCAATCTAAAATTGCCTGGACCTTCCTAGGATCCATACGGAAACCTGAAGCAGATAATAAATACCCTAGGAACTGTATTTCCTGAACGGCGAAAACACACTTTTCAATTTTAGCATATAATTTATTCGTCCGTAGGACCTGCAGTACCTGTCTGACATGCACCTCATGTGTTTTCAGATCCGACGAATAAATTAAAATATCATCTAGGTATATCACCACAAACCTGCCGATAAGATGACTAAAAATGTAATTAACGAAATGTTAGAAGACAGCAGGAGCATTGGTCAGACCGAAAGGCATGACTAGATTTTCATAATGCCCCTTAGGGGTGTTAAAAGCTGTCTTCCACTCATCCCCTTCCTTGATACGAATCAGATTGTAGGCCCCCCTAAGATCAAGTTTGGAGAACCACCTAGCACCCACAATCTGATTAAACAGGTCAGGAATGAGAGGAAGAGGGTATGGGTCTCGGATGGTTATCCGGTTTAATTCGCGAAAATCTAGGCAAGGACGCAGGCCCCCATCTTTCTTTTTAACAAAGAAAAACCCTGCAGCCACGGGTGAAGAAGAGGGTCTGATGTGTCCCTTAGCCAAGATCTCGGAGATATAATCTTTCATGGCTTGTCTCTCTGGACTCGAAAGATTATATAACCTGGTCTTGGGTAATTTTGCACCGGGAATCAGGTTAACCGGGCAATCATAAGGACGGTGAGGTGGTAACTTCTGACAACCCTTTTCAGAAAAAAGTCCTCAAAGTCTGAAACAAATGTGGGTAGGGTAGCTATGGAGGCGACTAAGCAATTGCTATTTAAGCAATTTTCTCTGCACTGCTCACTCCACTCCAATATCTCCCTGGCCTGCCAATCCACCACTGGATTGTGCGCTACCAACCAGGGAAGACCCAACACCACCGGAGTGGGAAGCCCCTCCAGAACATAACATGAAAGCAACTCGTTATGGTGGTCCCCTACCCGAAGGTGTAAGTTATGGACAATGTGAGTGAGGTTTCTCTGAGACAGAGGAGCAGAATCAATAGCGAATATGGGAATAGGTCTCTGTAGCGTACAGAGAGACAAACCCATAGTGTGGGCAAAATGGGCATCTATCAAATTTACTCCTGCTCCACTGTCTAGAAAAAAATAAATAGTCTCCGTCTTAACGCCAAAAACAACAACCGCTGGCAACACAAATTGCGATGTTCGTATGGAGGAAACGTATACCCCCCGGCTGACATCCTCCACACAGCCTGGGGTTAGTAGTTTTCCGACGGTCTTTTGTTTTTGAGGAAGGAAGGACAGACATTAATAAAATGACCCCTCTCCCCACAGAAAAAACAAACCCCACGCCTACGGCGAGCCTCAGGAGGACGGACCTGACGAGTAGTTCCTCCTAGCTGCATAGGCTCGTCTAAGTCCATACAGACTAACTGCTGCTTGGGAGGGGTTACCAATTGCTCCGGATTTTTCAATCTGTCCCTAAGATGTCTATCTATTCTGATAGAAAGGGACATCACCGCATCAAGGGAAAAGGGAGTCTCATACAGCGCAAGCGCATCCTCAATCCTTTCGGATAACCCAGAGCAGAACTGACTCCTGAGAGCCGGGTCGTTCCACTGGGTATCCGTAGCCCACCTACGGAACTCTGCGCAATACTCCTCTACTGGCCACTCTCCCTGTAGGAGTCTCCGTAATTTTGATTCAGCCAGTGCGACTCGGTCAGGGTCGTCATATATGAGACCCAAGGCCCCAAAAAATTCATCCACTGACCGGAGAGCCTGGGAATCAGTGGGTAAAGAGAACGCCCAGGATTGCGGGTCCCCCTGCAGCAGGGAAATAACAACCCCCACCCGCTGTTCTTCATTACCAGAGGAGTAAGGGCGTAGTTTAAAATATAATTTACAGGCCTCACGGAACGTCACAAATTTGTCCCTTCCCCCAGAAAATCTGTCAGGAAGAGCAACCTTGGGTTCCGCAACAACCTGGTTACCTGTAGCAACCGCTGGGCTTGCGGTCTGTTGCAATTGCTGCTGTTGCTGGAGGACCGACGCCTTCAATCCTGCCACCTCCAAAGACAGGCCTTGAAGTTGCTTTGACAAAGCAGCAATTGGATCCATACTGGATTCTAAGTAGGTAGAAAGAAAAAGTTTTTTTTTTTTTTTTACCAACACAAAATAAGGGCCAGATATAATGTAATGACCGGCGTCACGCAAAGGGAGGGAAATGGGAAGGCCCTGTCCAAGGGAGAGGGAAAGGTGGTGACCCCTGACTCACCTTGCGGCTGGCACCTGACTGCCCTGACGTCCCTAAATGGGTTCCTCACCCGTACGCCGATCACGTGCCTAAACCCTGGCTTTCCCTAAGATGAGCCCTGTGTAGTGAACGGGGCGGTGGGATCACTAGTCCACACCACTGACACTAAGAGGAAAACACCAAGGAGAGGACAGACAATACAGACAAACATATAATCCCAGGTGGGCGACAACAGCAGACCACCAAGGCCCAACAGGGATCCGGAGGGTAACGTTCTGGAACAACAACCAGGGAACACAGCTACACAGCTCCAGAGGGTCAGTATAGAAGTCCAGGCAGGAAGCTCTATATCTGGCAACCAGAGAAGTGGGAGATGGGAATATAAGGAGGTTGGGATTGCTGGACAAGAAACAGCTGAGGAGGAGAAGCTACGGATCCCTGAGTGAGCCAAAAAGGGTTGCAAGGCAAACCCAGAAAGCTACCATTACGAAACAGCACTGTCTTTGTACATCGAGCGCGCAGCCACCCGCTGCGACTTCCTGACCCCGGGTATAACGGAGTCAGACGTGACTCTTGACACCCTCGTGACAGCGGGGAAATATCAAGTTACCGGTAGTGCTAGTGTACTTAGCTGTACGTTGACCGCGATACCGGGTACACACACGGACAACAGCGGGCTGATTTAGAATACAGTGCAGCTATTGCTGATGACTGCCACCTATAGGTACCCTTTCCACGTCCCTGTTGCAGCGGTGGCTGTAGTGAGCCACAAGTAGGAACACTAGCTGGCATGGTCATCTAATAGTTTTGGAGCTGGGCGGTTGCACTGAGATGCAGAGAAGTAGGTACCGTAACTGTTTAATTGTTACAGGATCTTTGCCTAGGTAAAACAAAATAATAAAAATCACTGGATTTCATTGCCCCAAGTTTTACCCTCGACTTATCCACGAGTAATAGCATATTTCACAATTGTTGGTCAAAAAACTGCACTCGACTTATAGACCAGATCAACTTATAGACGAGTATATACGGTAGATATATTCATTCTCGTTATCAAATAGTAAATATACATTTCTGTGTATATACATAAAATGTAAGAACCAGCCTTAACTTTCGAACTTTTAACATACCACCGAAAAAGATAGTTTCATTTGCTTAGGATCCCTTCCTGCTAACTTAAGTTCTTTGGACTGTTTTTCTCGTATTTTCTGAGCACCACCTTTCTCTTTAAATGTTTTTTCACTCTCCATATTTATCAATATGAAACCAACTGTAAAATTTATTGAACAACAAAATATGACAATGAGTTACATAAAACCAGAACACATTTACTAATGTAGTGATTTAACTTTGGATCCCGCATTCCCACACCCTAGCATGCAATCATGCCCTCCACCACAACACAATGTGCAGTTTGTGAGTGTATTACAGATCACCTCATCAATACAATGCACAAGAATGTGCAGTGTGTGAGTATATCATAGCTATTGCGCATGCGTGGCTTCATAGAAATGCTTTGAATCAATGTATTTCTATGAGGAGTGTTTAGCGTGATTGCGTGACGTTGATGAGTGTCCGTCAGATGAGTGGCCAGTAGAGGGGTTCCTTGGCAGTAATGTAAATACTGCCTTTTTTTCTGAAAAGGCAGTGTTTACATTAAAATGCCTGCAGAGACATGCTATAGACACCAGAACTACTACGTTTAGCTGTTGTGGTTCTGGTGACTATAGTGTTCTTAATATAGAGGGGGGGGGGGAAAGAATCAGCACAAAAGTATGACATAAAATGGCTGTATTATTGTTCTACAAATTAATAAAGCACAACTTCTGACACATATATAATATTTTGCAGATTACTTTTTTTTTTAAATGTGCAGATAGTACTGTACTACTAACCCCTCCATCCACCCCTCCCTCTTCTCCATCCTTCCCCTTCTCCAACCACCCAGCATCCTTACTCACATAAAACAATATATATATAATATAGCTTACAGTGAATTACTGTAAATACTTACAGTTCTGAAGACTCCAGCAGGCTCAGGATCAGTGCTCTGGGCAGCTGGGCTCAGGGATGGAAGTGGGCACCGCTCTCCAGTTCAGGACGGAGACCGGGGCTCACCCTAACATTGCAGTGCCTCCTTGTGATGTCACGGCGCACGCAAAGGGCGGGGGAGATCGTGAGGAGGAGCAAGTACCGTATTTTTCGCCCTATAAGACGCACCTAGGTTTTAGAGGGGGACAATAAGAAAAACATGTTTTTCATTATACCTCGGGTCAGACCACCAATCAGACCCCCAATGTTAACCAGACCTCAGCTAACAGCCCCAATAAGATCCCCAATGTTAATAAGACCCCAATAAGACCTCAAATCAGACCCCCAATCAGACCTCAGCTCAGACCCCAATATGAATGACACCCAATCAGACCTCAGAGCCCCATGCCTCTCATCATCCCCCAGCAGCCTCTCCATCAGCACCCAGTGCCTCTCATCTGCCCCCAGTGCCTCTTATCAGCCACCAGCAGCCTTTCATCAGCCCCCAGTGCCTCTCAACAGCCCCCAGCAGCCTCTCATCAGCCCCCAGCAGCCTCTCATCTGCCCCAGTGCCTCTCATCAGCCCCCAGCAGCCTCTCATCAGCCCCCAGTGCCTCTCAGCTGCCCCCAATGCCTCTCATCAGCCCCCAGTGCCTCTCATCTGCCCCCAGTGCCTCTCATCTGCCCCTAGTGCCTCTCATCAGCCCCCCAGTGCCTCTCATCTGCCCCCAGTGCCTTTCATCTGCCCCCAGCAGCCTCTCATCTGCCCCCAGTGCCTCTCATCTGCCCCCAGCAGTCTCTCCATCAGCCCTCAGTGCCTCTCATCTGCCCCCAGCAGCCTCTCATCTGCCCCAGTGCCTCTCATCAGCCCCCATCAGCCTCTCATGATCATCATCCCATCATCTGCCCCCAGTGCCTCCATCTGCCCCCAGCAGCCACTCCATCAGCCCCCAGCAGCCTCCAACTGCCCCCAGTGCCTCCATCTGCCCCCAGCAGCCACTCCATCAGCCCCCAGCAGCCTCCATCTGCCCCCACTGCCTCTCATATTCCCCAGTGCCTCCATCAGCCCCCAGCAGCTACTCCATCTGCCCCCCAGTGCCTCTCATCATCCCCCCAGTGCCTCAGTCTCATCAACCCCCCCCCAACCTCCCCACCCAAGCAACCCTCTCCTCTCTCGTCCAGGCTCCAGCGATCTGCTGTCAGCTGTGGAAGGCTGCGCACAGCCGCTTGACATCACAGAATGCCTTACGCCTGTGCGCAGCAGCGCAGTCCTGCACAGACACAGCCGAGGACCAGGACGCGCCGGTGAGTACAAAGCCTTCACCGCAGCTTCCTGGTCCGGACCGCTCTGTGCTCAGACAGCGCAGCGGACATTTTCAGTGCTTTAGGGCGGCCGGCCTGGGGGCAATTGCCTCCCTGCCCCCCGTCCCAGCCCGCCCCTGGCAGCATGGATGATTTAATCTGATGCATCAGGCATTGGTGGGTGGAAATCCTGGCTGTTCCATGCCTGATTCATTTTGACAAAGGTCAGTCTCTCCACATTAAGGGTGAACAGGTGAGTTCTCCTTGGGGTAACTATGGCCCCCACCACACTAAACACCCACTCTGATGCCACACTACTGGCTGGGCAGGACAGCTTTTCCAGGGCAAACTCAGCCAGTTTCGACCACAAATCCAGTTTGGCTGTCCAATAGTCCATCGGATCTTCAATGATGGCTGGCAGGGTGCGCTCCAAGTATGCCACCACCTGCTGATTCAGGTTCTGCTCTATGTCTAGCTGCTGGTGAGTAGTTTCTTGACTAGGCGGGTGAAGAAAGTTGCTCATCAGCTACTCTAGACTCAGGCTTTTTCTGATGGAGCTGGTACTGCTCCTGCTACCCGACCCCTCCCCAGCAGCCATGGCAGTGGAACATGAGCGCAGACAGCCCCCCCCCCCCCCAGTCAGACCTGCGAGAGGATGGACGATGGCACAAATAGGCAGAGGCCAACTGACTACATAGGATGTCTCTATAGTAGTTCAATTTGTCCTCCCTCTCAGCAGGTGTTAAAAAGGCCCCCATTTTGGACCGGTAGCGAGGGTCCAACAAGGTGGAGAGCCAGAAGTCATTCCTCTGACGAATGGTGACAATTGAGCTGTCACTACACAAGCAAATGAGCATGCAGCGGGCCATTTGCATCAGTGAATCGGAGGGACTCCCTGCTTCCATCTCCACTGCATACTGCCACTGTGTGTCTGGGTCCTCTGCCTCATCCTACTCATCGCCCTGTAGCTCCTCTGGCTCCTCCTGCTCCTCCTCTCCTGTCACCTGTGCAGAAAAACCACCCATTTTGCTACACATTGCTTGTGCTCCAATGTCCTCCTCCTCCAGTTCAGCCCCCATAGGGCTCATGTGGCTGTGAGATGTAGGCGCCACGTCTCCAGTCCCCTGACCAGACAGATTTATTATCATCTGTTCCAGGACATGAAGCAGTGGAATGACATTGTTTATCCTGTAGTCCTGGCGACTGACAAATAACATGGCCTCCTCAAAGAGCCTGAGCAAATGGCAGGTGTCACGCATGAGCTGCCACTGGCTGACATAGAAGTTACAAAGGGGAGTACGCCTGTCTGCTTGGATCATGAAGAAATCGTTGATGGCCTTTCTCTGTTCGTATAGTCGGTCCAACATATGGAGGGTGCAATTCCAATGGGTGGAAATGTCGCATATCAGCCTATGTTGTGGGATGCCGTTCTGCTGCTGCAGCTCAAGGAGGGTGTGCTTTGCGATGTATGAGTGGCTGAAGTGCATGCAAAGTTTCCTGGCCATTTATTGGATGTCCTGCAGATGGTTGTAAGAATTCAGGAACCACTTGACAACCAGATTTAACATGTGTGCCATGCATATCGCATTCATTAGCCCTCCTTGACACAGCGCCGATACCATGTTCTTCCCGTTGTCGGTCACCATGGTTCCGATTTTGAGTTGTCGTGGAGAAAGCCAGGATTCGATTTCTTGCTGAAGGACACGGAGAAGTTCCTCCCCTGTGTAACTCCATTCGCCCAGGCAAACCAGGTGCAGAACAGCATGAGAGTGATGAGAGGGGTCACACATGGCTTGCATACACTACATGCCTCCAACATAATTCTTGGATCTCTACATGAAAACAATGTATTTGCTGTAAATCGCGAGAGGGGCATAGTTGGAGACATTGACTTCACAAGAGATGCGGAGCAGCGGAGTTCAGCCACCTCTATTTGCTTCCAGCTGTTTACTGCTTCTGAATTAAAATAGGGGCAACCAGCTTCAGCTTCCTCTGATGTGTATGCCTACGGAGTCCTTTTGTTATGGCTTTGCACAGGGAGCAAGAATGTTACGCATAATTTTGATGGAACTCCTGATCTTAAGAAACTGTACTTGGACTCCAAAGCAGAGGCTCTCCTGTCATGTCTTGTGTGCTGTGGAGATCGAATGCAGACAGAGCAGATAAAAACACATGAAAATTTTCAACTTACTACAGCTGCTTGATTTAATTGTGAATAGATGGTAAAGGAAAAGTGTGCTGGTGTGTTGTCATCGGTGTCTTCATTATGTTTACTGCATGACCCACAGGGACGTAATTCGGTCAATAATGCAAAAGGAGGTCTACAATCACCCATCAATTTTCCTAAAAAAAGAATGTTTGAAATAAAAAATAATCACCAATGAATTCGGTTCATACAGAAGAAAGTCTACAATCACCCATCAATTTTCCTAAAAAAAAACTGTTTCACATATTTAAAAAATTTCACCACTATGTAATTCGGTCCATACCGCAAAAAGGGCTTTACCACATATAACTGCACTGATGAACAGTGAATATCTTTTTCTTTTGCCACTAATACAGGGCAAAAAGGGCTTTACCACATATAACTGCACCGCCGAATGGCAAATAGGCCCTTATTTTTTTCCACTTTTCCACTACACAAAAGGCTTTTCAGCATATAAGTGCAACGCTGAATGGCGAATATATTTCTTTTGCCATTAATACATGGCAGACAGGGCTTTAGAATATATAACTGCACCGCTGAACAGCAATTTGGCCCTAATTTTTCCACTTTTCCACTACACAAGGCTTTTCAACATATAAGTGCAACGCTGAATGGCGAATACATTTTTATTTTGCCACTAATACATGGTAACAGGGCTTTAGAATATATAACTGCACCACTGAACAGCAATTAGGCCCTAATTTTTTCCCACTTTTAGACTACACAAAAGGCTTTTCAACATAAAAGTGCAACGTCGAATATATTTTTCTTTTGCCACTAATACAGGACAAAAAGGGCTTTGGAATATATAACTGCATCGCTGAATGGCGATTAGGCCCTCATTTTTTTTTCAACTTTTAAACTACATAAAAGGCTTTTCAACATATAAGTGCAATGCTGAACAGCGAATATATTTTTCTTTTGCCACTAATACATAGCAAACAGGGCTTTGGAATATATAACTGCACCGCTCAACGGCAATTAGGCCCTAATTTGTTTACACTTTTACACTACACAAAAGGCTTTTCAACATATAAGTGCAATGTTGAACGGCGAATATATTTTTATTTTGCAATAAAATAACATTTGCAAAACGGGTGCATTCTGCGATCTGCAGAGTGCACCTGTCTTTGCAAATGTTATTATATTGTTATATTGGTTATCACATCCACATAATTGCTATCTTGTGTAGGATGTCTGATGTGGTACTTGTGGTCCACTGCGGCATCCTCCACTGTATGCATTTTTGCTAAGGATTTATGCACATGCACAACTGCATATGGGTTTGAGCACTTACTGCCTGTTTAACACCATGCCATCTTTTCAGTTGGTTCATATTTTTATTTTGCCACTAATACACAGCAAAAAGGGCTTTAGAATATATGCAAAATAGAAAGAGTAAAAGTCCAGCTCACCAGTAATCCACAGTGCACGGACAATCCAAGGCTGGCTCAGTATGAACACTTGAAACAGAAGAAACGTCCAGCACGTAGTATGTTAAAGCGCTGCATCATCTTTATTCCATCGTGGATACAGTCAATGTACTGTACAAAAACAGTGGTCATCACCTCCCATCACCTTCCGTCAGACCGACATGTTTCAAACCAAACGGTTCTTAATCATGATTGTAAAACATATCCTCCAATCAGATGCGGGGGGGGTGTGAGGGAGGGGGAAAGAGGGGAATGAGAGAAAGAAAGAAAAAAATAATAATTTAAATAAAGAAAAAAAAGAAAAAAAGAAAAAGAAAACACCCGCAACCACAGGCGATTGGAGGCATGGAACAAGGTAGTACAAGCCCGGACAATCCTTTTTCCCGCACATAAAATCCCACCTAAACATGTGTAAATATATATATATATATGAAAACTAGAATATATAAAGAAAAGGGGGGGGAATGGTGCACCTGGAAAATGGGAGTAAATGAGAAAACGTGGATGGCGTTAGACTCAAGTGAACTCCTATAATTCCAACAGTAAAACAGATACAGGCAAATAATATGAACAAAAACACTCATGTAAGAAGAGAAAAATTAATAAAAATGCATAATTTCCTTTTTAAAGGGAGTCTTTCACGCAGATTCACCCTATTAATCTAATAACAGTGTTATGTCCATGGCATCCCCCCTATTAAAACGGTGCTTACCGTTTTTTCTTTGCTAGCATCGTTGTGGAGAAAAACACTTTTAATCCGCATGCAAATGAGTCTCTGAACGCGATATCGGCGCGTGCACATTGAATGAGCACTGTCGGGCCGGGGCATCGCAGTTTAGCGTGCACATGCGCGGGATTACGGACGGGAGGAGGGAGGTTAGAACAGAGACTAAGGGCGGGCAGACGCGGCGGAGGGGGAGTGCCTTCGTATGAAAAAGACCCAGGGGCCTGGGCACCGGCCGTTGTAACACCGCTCCTGGGCACCTTCACAGACTCATTTGCATGCAGATTAAAAGTGTTTTTATCCACAATGATGCTAGCAAGGAACAAACGGTAAGCACCGTTTTAATAGGGAGGATGCCGTGGACATAACACTGTTATTAGGTTAATAGGGTGAATCTGCGTGAAAGACTCCCTTTAAGGTTGAGACCATGTGGAACGCTAGTTTGGAGTCGAAAAATCCAGTACGCTTCCTGTAATAAAATCTTCTTTTTGATATCACCCCCTCTCACCGGAGATTTGACCTTTTCTATACCGTAGGTGCACAGACCGTCAATATTCCGATTATGGGATCTGATAAAGTGTTGGGCTACATTAGGTATGTTAACAGCCTGGGGATTTGAGATATAATTGAGATGTTCTCTAAATCTTATTTTAAATTGGCGATTAGTACTTCCCACATACAACAGGTCACATATAGTGCACTTGATAATGTAGATAACACCTGAGGTATTTCAATTAATATAATCTTTAATAGAAAATGTATCAGTATGTAAGGAGCTATCAAACTCCGTAGTTTTACGGGTAAATCCACAAGTTTTGCAAGGATGACCCCCACATTTAGTGAACCCAACAAATTTGAGAATATATAACTGCACCGCAGAAAAGCAATTAGGCCCTGATTTTTTCCACTTTTCCACTACACAAAAGGCTTCTCAACATATAAGTGCAACGCTGAACGGCGAATATATTTAAATTTTTCCACTAATACACGGCAAACAGGGCTTTAGAATATATAACTGCACCGCACAAGGGCAAATATATTTATCTTTTGCCACTAATACATGGCAAAAAGGGCTTTACAACATATAACTGCACCGCACAAGAGCAAATAAGACGTACTGTAGAAATATTTCCTTGTAGTAAACCCTGTTAATAGCTGTATCAAACAGCACTTGCACCCCAATAACAAGAACAGTTTGCTGGAATCACAGAGCTGTATAATGGCAATTTGGTTCCCCAGTCAGTGCAGCAAGGTGTAATAGGATTGTTCCTATTACCCAGTCTGTAACCTCCCCTACTGAACCCTAAATGCTGTGGAATGATTCCTCCGTATCCTTTCCCTACACTTATAAATCGGTTTTTCACCACAATCAAGTTTTTCCTATCACTGTCCCTAGCTCCTGGTGATGTCTCTCCCTGCACTAAGTATGCCGGAAAATGGCAGAATCCAAGATGGCTGAGGCTATTTATAGGGCTGTGACATCAAAGGGCTGGCTGGCTGCTGATTCTCTGCATGCATGGCATTATGAGTGATCCCGCCTTCCCAGAGTTCCTTGCTCCATGTCCTCATACATGTAGCAGCCATTTTAGGAAAAAATGTGATTCGTTACCACGAAGCGTGAGAAAATTCGGCTTTGTCAGCTTTGATTCACTCATCTCTATTCCTCACCATGATTATGGGGGCAGCCACCTTGTCTAAACTGTTGTTGACAGCATTTGGAGATATGCTTTACAGCCATTACCGTGGGCCACAGACACAATGGAAAGGAGGGAATCTCACTGACCTCACTGACTTTTATGGGAGAGTTTTCTAGGTATTCTTTGTGACCTGTGCAGAAGTCATTGTACAAGGAAAGAAAAGATAAGCTGTGACATCACCTATTGTGAATGGTGGACTCTGTGTTATCTATGTATAGGTGCTATCTGTTATTGTAATCCTGCCTGTTAGGATAATGAGATGACTGCTAAAAAATGATGTGTACAGACAAGAAGTGATGCCTATTATTAGGCTTAGCGGCCAGTGCAGGGTTTTAGAATTTTGTTTAACCCCTTAAGGACTTGGACATTTTTTCACCTTAAGGACTTGGCCATTTATGAAAATCTGACCAGTGTCACTTTAAGTGCTGATAACTTTAAAACGCTTTGACTTATCCAGGCCAATCTGAGATTTCTTTTTCGTCACATATTCTACTTCATGACACTGGTAAAATGAAGTAAAAAATAATAATTTTTATTTATAAAAAAATACAAAATTTACCAAAAATGAGTAAAAAATTGCAAATTTCCAAGTTTCAATTTTATCAAATTTTCCATTTTAATAAATTTTTCCCAGTAACAAAGCAAGTGTTAACAGCCAAACAAAACTCAATATTTATGGCCCTGATTCTGTAGTTTATAGAAACACCCCATTATGTGGTCATAAACAGCTATACGGGCACACGGCAAGGCACAGAAGGAAAGGAATGCCATACGGTTTTTGGAAGGCAGATTTTGCTGGACTGTTTTTATTTTACACCGTGTCCCATTTGAAGCCCCCCTGATGCACCCCTAGTGTAGAAACTCCAAAAAAGTAAAAAAGTGCCCCCATTTTAGAAACTACGGGATAGGGTGGCAGTATTGTTGGTACTAGTTTAGGGTACATATGATTTTTGGTTGCTCTATATTACACTTTTTGTGAGGCAAGATAACAAGAAATAGCTGTTTTGGCACAGTTTTTATTTTTTGTTATTTACAACATTCATCTGACAGGTTAGATCATGTGATATTTTTATAGACCAGGTTGTCACGGATGCGGCGATACCTAATATGTATACTTTTTTTTTATTTATGTAAGTTTTACACAATGATTTCATTTTTGAAGCAATAAAAAATCATGTTTTAGTGTTTCCATAGTCTGAGAGCCATAATTTTTTCAGTTTTTGGGCGATTACCTTGGGTAGGGTATGATTTTTGCGGGATGAGATGACGGTTTTATTGGCACTATTTTGGGGTGCGTGTGACTTTTTGATCGCTTGCTATTACACTTTTTGTGATGTAAGGTGACAAAAAATGGTTTAATTAGCACAGTTTATATTTAAATTTTTTTACGGTGTTCATCTGAGGGGTTAGGTCATGTGATTTTTTTATAGAGCCGGTTGATACGAACAAATTTTTTATTAATGTAAGTTTTACAACATAATATCATTTTTGAAACAAAAAAAAATCATGTTTTAGTGTCTCCATAATCTGAGAGCCATAGTTTTTTCAGTTTTTGGGCGATTATCTTAGGTAGGGTGTAATTTTTTGTGGGATGAGATGACGGTTTGATTGGCACTATTTTGGGGTGCATATGACTTTTTGATCGCTTGCTATTACACCTTTTTGTGATGTAAGGTGACAAAAAATGGTTTATTTAGCACAGTTTTTATTTAGTATTTTTTGCGGTGTTCATCTGAGGGGTTAGGTCATGTGATATTTTTATAGAGCCGGTCGATACGAACGCGGCGATACCAAATATGTATACTTTTTATGTAAGTTTTACACAATAACAGCTTTTTTAAAACAAAAAACATTATGTTTTAGTGTCTCCATATTCTGAGCCATAGTTTTTTTATTTTTTGGGCGATTGTCTCAGGTAGGGGCTCATTTTTTGCGGGATGAGGTGACGGTTAGATTGGTTCTATTTTGGTGGGCAAACGCCTTTTTGATCGCTTGCTGTTGTACTTTTTGTGATGTAAGGTGACAAAAAATGCTTTATTTAGCACAGTTTTTATTTCTATTTTTTTAAGGTGTTCATCTGAGGGGTTAAGTCATGTGATATGTTTATAGAACCGGTCAATATGGACGCGGCGATACCTAATGTGTATACTTTTTTTCCCCCCTACTTTTTACCAATTTTTTTTTACTTTATTTGGGGAAAATTACGTTTTTGTTTATTTTTACTTGAAACGTTTAATTTTTTTGGAGGAAAACTTTATTTTTTCAACTTATTTTTTCACTTTATTTTTTGTCCCACATTGAGACTTGAACTTTTGGGGTCTAATCCTTTACAATGCATTCCAATACTTCTGTATTGGAATGCATTGGCTGTATGAGTAATACAGTGAGTATTACTCATACAGCTTCCGGCCTGTGAGATCCAGGGGGCTGGATCTCACAGGCTCTTCACCGGAAGGCAGCGCGATGCCTTCCTTAGACATCACGCTGCCTTCCATGCCATCGGGTCCCCCCTACAGCCGCATGGGGACCCGATGGCACCGCCGCACAGACGCCGCAACCGCAGGTAAAAGCCGCAAACTGCAGGTCTGAATTGACCTGCGGTTTGTGGCGATCGCCGATACGGGGGGGGGGGTCACATGACCCCCCCCCATGGCGTTGTGACAGGATGCCCGCTGAATGATTTCAGCGGGCATCCTGTTCCTATTAACCCCAGCCGCGCCGCAATGTCTGTTTAAAGTTAGGACGTACCGGTACGCCCTGAGTCCTTAAGGACTCGGGAAATAGGGCGTACCAGTACACCCTAAGTCCCTAAGGGGTTAAATAAAGATAGTGACATGTAAAATTAAAAATAACATCACAAAAAACTTTTAAATATGATTATCATAATATCTTAATTTAAAAAAAAAATCTGATGACTAGAGTTTACAGAATTTTTTAGCATTTTGGGCCATTTATGCCAAATTGGTTGACCAACTCTTCCTCTTGCTCATTCTTTCTCCATCTCTATTCTCCTTTTTTCATTCCCTACGGCTTCTCATGCTGTATGGTGTACTTTTTTGATAGATTAACAGTGAAGGCTTAAAGTGGAGAAAAATATCTCTACGTAGTATTTTACATTTACTACAATTTCTAAATGCACTCTCCTAATTTGATATACCTACTGTAATTTTTTTACTGAGGCAATCAATTCATTGTAAATTGTTTTGTATAAATAAAATGGAGATTAACTATGGACAGAAGTGTGTTTTAAGTGATTTTAATATATATGTACCTGAGCCTAAGGCCCCATGCACAGTGTACAGAGTCACACAAAGCTCCTCCATTGTAACAAACTGTAAACACTCCTTGTGCTGTTTTTATGTGCTTCCATACAGTGCTGGATTATGGTTATATTTACAGGGGAGAATTGATTATCAATTCAACAGCTGATGAAACATGGAAAGCTGGATACACAAAAACCCATATTACATGGAATACAAACCAAAGTATGAAACATAGGTGCAAAATACATCATTTTGTAAATTGGAAAAAAGACACAGGTTCATCAAGCCCAACCTATAATATTACCGTGTTGATCCGGGGGAAGGCAAAAAAAACACTATGAGGCCTATTGCACACGACCGTATGGCTTTTTCAGTGTTTTGCGATCCGTTTTTCACGGATCCGTTGTTCCGTTTTTTGTTTCCGTTGTGTTTCCGTTTCTGTTCCGTTTTTCCGTTCTGTTTTTCCGTATGGCATATACAGTATACAGTAATTACATAGATAAAATTGGGCTGGGCATAACATTTTCAATAGATGGTTCAGCAAAAAACGGAACGGAAACGGAAGACATACGGATGCATTTCCGTATGTGTTCCGTTTTTTTTGCGGACCCATTGACTTGAATGGAGCCACGGACTGTGATTTGCGGGCAATAATAGGACATGTTCTATGTTAAAACGGAACGGAAAAACGGAAATACGGAAACGGAATGCATACGGAGTACATTCCGTTTTTTTTGCGGACCCATTGAAATGAATGGTTCCGTATACGGACCGTATACGGAATGCAAAAAACGTCCAGTAAACGGGAAAAAAAAACGTCCGTGTGCAATAGGCCTGAGACAGATGCCACTAAACCCATATTAAGGGAGAAAAATTCCTTCTGAACTACAAATATTGAAATTGGAATAACTCTCTGGATTCAAAACGCAATGCTCTATAAACTAAACAACATAGACTGTGGACTGACACAATGAAGATGTATGAAAACTAAGGTAAATAAAAAGTGCCCAAGGCAAACAATCAGATTCCATGTCTTATTTTTTAAAAGCTGTTTGAAAAATCATAGTAGCGCCCTATTTGTTGCCAAGTGCTGCTGCTCACTTTGCCTTTTTGCTAGTTTTGATAGTTTCTCCTCCATAGCAGCAATCTATCAATAAGATTTGTCTGATTTGCTGCCTCGGAATATAAACTGACAACAAACAAATACTGTATTTTGACCATGGAGAGGAACTGAAACACAAAATATGTTTAAAATTTGTAGTACTTTGCATTGCTATAATTGGACAAAAACCCTTAAAGAGGACTTGTCACCTCTCCTGATATGTCTGGAGCATCTTTGAATATGACTAACTGTTGTGATTTTCCTCCTTTTTACTCTACTACAGGTTTATGTATGAATTGGCAAAAGTTTGCAATAAAGTTCAAACTAAGTGTTACCAGTTCAGGGGGTGTCTTTGCACAGTCTGACACTATCAAATCAGTGCTACCAGTGACAGACTGTACAGGGACACACCCACAACTGGTAACACCCAGTTGAGCTTTTCTTTCAGACTGTTGGCAATATATTCATAAAGTAGTAGTGGGAATAATAAGGAATAACAAAAATAGAATAAATACTTCAGAACTGTTACCGTAATAAAGCGCAGAGTTATAGTTGTGTTGTGGCTAATATAGCTGTTACTTAGAAACGTAGCCAGTACAAATGCTGCATTTACATGCAGTGATCAAGCACTCGATTGTCATGAAGGAAGCATTTCTTCCCAACAATTGCCTGCTCATTAGTGGTGGTGAAGCTCTGCATTTACATTCAGTGATCTCCTCTACAGTATGAAGAGGAGCCATGGCTACTGCTATTGTTTGTCCTCATACAGCTACATTGTTTCTGGGCAATAAAGTACTGTTTAGACAGCATGATCTTCTGGTCAGAAACAATAATTTAGGTGTCCACATGAATGACTGTTTCACCCGATAAACGAGCATATTGCTCATTCATCGGGTGATTTACAACACCTTTAGACGGACAGATTATAGCGTTCATAGAAAGTTTCCACCCTGAAAATTTGAGCGACAATCCAGCAGAGTAAACCAACCTTAACTATATATGAAAGGCTTGAAAAAGAATCTATTGTTGAAACAAAATTGTGCTAAAAGCTATAGTTTGCCAAAAGGCACAGGAAATTGAATGTGAATTTTTTTTCTAATGTAGCACAACACAGGGAAATAATTGACAAAAACTTGTGGCCGTCTGCAAAAGAGTTACAATTGTGGAAGATTTACTGCACCACAAAATAAGAGCATCAAACATCAAGGCAAAGCTACAAAGAAGGTTAAACCCCTTAAAGATCAGCCTGTTTTGGGTCTCAAATTTTATTTTATTTTTATTCATGATCGCCTTCCAAGAGCTAAGTAGTAGTTTTAATAGCGCTATTTTGGGATATACATAACTTAGTTCGAATGCACACGGCCGTGAGTGGTCCGTGGTATCCCGGCCTGGCATCCAGCTGAGAGCAGGAGCGCACGGCGTCATTGGTTGCTATGACGCCATGCGCTTCATGCCGCCGCTGCACTACAGTAATACACTCGTATGATCTATTCCAATGACGCCGTGCGCTCCTGCTCTCAGCAGAATGCAAGGCCGGGATACCACGGACCGCTCACGGCCTTAGGCTCCATTTACACGACCGCAAAATGGGTCCGCATCCGTTCCGCAATTTTGCGGAACGGGTGCGGACCCATTCATTCTCTATGGGGACGGAATGGATGCGGACAGCACACAGTGTGCTGTCCGCATCCGCATTTTGCGGTGCGCGTCCCCGATTTTGGGTCCGCAGCTCCGCAAAAAGATAGAGCATGTCCTATTCTTGTCCGCAGCTTGCGGACAAGAATAGGCATTTCAATGGGGGTGCCGGGCTGGTGTGTTGCGGACCGCAAAACACATACGGTCGTGTGAATGTAGCCTTACTGTGCATTCGGACTTACTGGGAGGCAGATGGGGAAAAAACTGCAATACTGCCACTGAGCTTTTATGTTACACATTTTGCAGAATTAATTTTTTGCATTAATAACATAATAACTTTATTCTCAGGGTCAGTAAAATTAAAAGGATACCAAGTACATTTAGTTGTTTTTATTTATTTATTTTTAAATGTTTTACTGCTTTTGAGTAATAAAACCCATTTTTTTTTTCAAAAGAAGAAAATCCTTTTGCATCGCTGCATCCCAAGATCCAAAATATTTTTTTTATTCTCCTATGGAGCTATGTGAGGGCTTGGTTTTTCTGGGGCGATTTATAGTTTTCATTAGCATCATTTTGGGGTACATAACTTTTTGATCACTTTTTATTATATTTTTTTGGTGGTGACTAAGCAAAAATCAGCAATTCTGGCATTGTTTTTCTTATGGCATTTGCCATACAGGATAATTTACATGATATTTGTTTAGTTCAGGTCATTACAGACATGGCGATACCAAACGTGGGGATTTTTTTTGTTTTTTCATTGAAAAGTGTTTTTTTCAATGGAAAAGAAAACTTATTTTTAACGGAATTTTTTATTTAATAAATGTTTTTTTTATATATATATATAAAAAAACTATTTAATAGTCCCACAAGAGGACTATACTTCTAAAATACAGTGCAATATTCCTGTAGTGCATTATATTTCAAATGTCAGTGCTATACTGACATTGACCTGCAGACTATGCCACAGTGGCACAGTCAGCTGGGGAACACTCAAAGCAGGCTTGGGGCTTATACTAAGTTCTGGCCCACATACACACACATCAACACCCCGCAATCTTATTTGCAGGGTGCAGATGGGATACAGAGGGAGTCTGCTCCCTCTGTAACCGCTTACATGCGGTGAGAGCCATTGCCCATTGCATGTAATCGGTTAAAACGTCCAGAACAGCGCTTCTGCTGGTCTGGGCTGTTAAGGCATTGGTGCGGCTCTAGTGTGAGAGCTGAGCCTTGGCTCTCCGCTGCCTGGAAGACCCATTCAGTGTTTGGACTTGGCCACCAGTTAGTGGCCCAGCCTAAGGCCCCATAGTGACCGCCATAAAAAGGCGTATGGGTAGTCACTAAGGGGTAAAAGCAAAACTCTATCTTGAGTGTCCAATTCAGACCAGTTATTAAACCAAATCAAAGTTTGCTGCACGTGAAAACAGCAAGTCACTCAGGATTCTTGTAACTTCACAGAACTTTGACAGTATTATAAAGAATTGTGAAAATATCATATTTATGTATAATGACGCTGGTAAATTTGTGGAATTTATGCTCCACCTCATGTATGCCACAAACTCACACCAGACTTCAACTTCCAGGTAATGGCTAACATAAGCCACACCACTTTTCAATCCAGAACAAGCCAAAGTTGATTTATCATAAAAAAAAACCTGAAATGAAACTTAAAAAGAGAGATAGATACAAAGACTCCAGCTAAGTCGTATTTTGATGCAACTTGTTTATTTTGCGTACAGAGATGGTTGCTGCGGCGAAGTGACGTTTAGGCAACTCTGTGCCTTCATCAGACTAGTGCCGCTGGTGGGAGAAGAAGTCACGTAGGTGTGGACGCAGTAAGGAGTATAACATGCGGTAGTACCGCTGGGAGATAGAGGCGCCATTAAAAAGAGAGAGAGAGAATTAAAATACTTGTGCTGTAAGTGTGTATGACTTTCTGCACTGCAATCTGACACAAAGGTCCATCTCCTTCAGGCCCCCTTTTTTTAGGTAGGAACTTGCAGAATGGCATACTGTATTATGTCTCTGCTCTGTTATAGACAAAGTAGTAGCATGCTTATGATCCTTTCCTTAAAGTACTAAAATAAAAAAAATAAGGTTTTTCAAACAAATAAATGGTTAAAGGGGTTGGCCACTTTCTAGTTAGTTTTGACCAATGTGTTTGTAAAATGATTATATGGCACTTACTAGCATAACCTTTGATTAAATTCTGCACCATTTTCCATATTTATATATATCTGCATTATTCTGTTGAGAGTTTAGTTCAGGTGCAGTTTGTTTGAATAGAGGAGACATCATATGGAGGTGATTTGCCTGATCACATGACCCTCCATCAGTGGCCATCTTATGGGCAGAACTGCTATGTAGACAGCACAGACGATTTGGGGCATGGCTTATGAAATATAGCAAACATCACAGGATATAAACAAAGACTATATTAGTAAGTGCCATATAGTCAGCTTATATACACATTGGTCACTAGTAGCCAGAGAGTGGTCAATCCCTTTAAGGAATATGATCCTTATCCTACTATCAATCTCATATTTCAAGATATCAAAAGAGATTTGAAAATCAAGACATGTTTAAATGTTTAAATGTAAATGCAATATTTAATTTCCAACTGACTGAAGTAAATAATTGTTCTTGACAAAAAAAGCATAGTATAGGAACACTGGTTGTTCACAAGAC
Source organism: Bufo bufo (assembly GCF_905171765.1). Lineage (NCBI taxonomy): Eukaryota > Metazoa > Chordata > Amphibia > Anura > Bufonidae > Bufo > Bufo bufo. The sequence continues at coordinate 153,218,426 of NC_053390.1, read as the reverse complement.
TTCAGAATTGGACTTTAGCTATAGCAGTCACCTTTCCTGGATACCATTGGTATCTCCTGGTATTAAGATATCCTTAGCACTTACAGTAGGACCAAATTGTATAGCAACTGGATAGATGCAACAATAATATTATAAATCACTGGCAGGCAACAAATAAGTAGAAGTAAAAACTCACTGTTAGATAACAAGAACTGAATGATGATGTAAATGCAAAGTGGCACAAATGGATAAAGGAGATATCAGACAGTTAATGGAGAAGATGGTGATGGTATTCACACTGGGAGCAGATGAATGAACAGAAATAATTGATACTGACAGATACTGACCCTAATCTGGAGTACTGATCTTAGCAGCAAACAACAGACTATAAGGCTGAAAGCAAGGTAAGTTCTAGAAGGACTGCTTGAACTTAGCTACACGGACAAGACACAGTCTAGACTAGGGATAAGATACAAAAAATAACAAGGATTCGGAAACAAATATTTAGAGCTCAAGCTAAACACTGCACCTTCAATGCACAAGGAATATTTAAAGGAAGGCTAGCCTGAACCAATCATGAACTCCACCAGAACTTACCAGATTTGCGGACCCTCAATTGAATGGGTCCGCAAATCTGGATATGCGGTGCGGAACGGAACCACAGAATGGAAGCACTATGGAGTGCTTTTGTGGGTTTCCGTTTTGTGCTTCCTTTCCGCAAAAAGATAGAACTTGTCCTATCTTTTTGCAGAACAGATGTATCGCGGACCCCATTCAAGTGAACAGGTTCACGATCCACATGCGTCTGGCCCACAGACGGTGCCTGGGCATTGCGGACCGCAATTTGCGGTCTGCAGCACAGGCACTGGCAGCACACGTTCATGCGCAAGAGACCTAAGTGTAAAGTCAGAATACACTGCAGTACACTATACAGTGTACTGCAGTGCATTGTAGAGCCATCAGACCCACTGTATTTTCAAGAACCAAGTGGGTCTGCTTAAAAATGTAAAAAATAAAAAACACTAAACATGTTTGGTATCACCACATCTGTAATGACCGGATCTATAAAAAGATCATGTTACTTTTACTGCACTGTGAACGCCATAAAAAAAATATAAACTTTGATGGAATTGAAATTTTGCCCAAAAGTGGTATAAATAGTGACAAAAAAGTCATATGTACCCAAAATCAAACTATCACCTCATCCCGCAAAAAATGAGCCTCTATATAATACAACCACCCGAAAAATAAAAAAAATCTGGCTTTCAGAAAATGGAGATAAAAAAACATGATTCTTTTTTTCCAAAATGTTTTTATTGTGTAAAACCAAAAAAAAAAAAAAATGGACAAATTAGGTATCGTCGTGTCTGTAACAACCTGCTCTATAAAAATTTTATGTGATCCGACCTATCTGGTGAACACCAAAATAAAATAAAATGAAAACTGTGCCAAAAAAGCAATTTTTCAGCACCTCACATCACAAAACGAGTAATACCAAGCAATCAAAGTCATATGTGCCCGAAAATGATACTAATCAAACCGTCATCTAATTTCACAAAAAATGAGACCCTACTTAACACAATCGTCCAAATAATAAAAAAATATGGCTTTCAGAAAATGGAGACACAAAAAAAGTTTTTTTTTCAAAAATGCTTTTGTTGTGTAAAACCAAAATAAAATGAAAAAAAAAATGCACATATTAGGTGTTACCACATCCATAACAACCCACCCTATAAAGATATCACATGATCTAACCTGTCAAAAACTAAAAATAAATACTGTGCCATTTTTTTGTTACCTTGCCTCACAAAAAGCGTAATATTGAGCATTCAAAGATCATATGTTTTCCAAAATAGTATCAATAAAACTGTCATATCCCATGGTTTTCGAAAAGGGGGTCACTTTTGGGGAGTTTCTACTATAGGGTACATCAGGGTGGCTTCAAATGGGACATGGTGTCTAAAAACTAGTCCAGCAAAATCTGCCTTGCAAAAACCATATGGCGCTTCTTTCCTTCTGCACCCTTCCATGTGCCCATACAGCAGTTAACGACCCAATATGGGGTGCTTCTGTAAACTGCAAAATCAGGGAAATAGAAATTTGTTTGGCCGTTAATCCTTGCTATGTTACAGGAAATAATGGATTAACCCCTTAAAGCCCAGCACCGACTGAGCGCCGACCTGAGCAGAGCGGGCCCCATAGATCCGGGTGGCCGCCTGTTTATTATAGCAGACACTCGCGGCTCATGTCCGCAAACGGCAGTAATGCCCATCGTGGACATTTAATCCCTTAGATGCCGTGGTCAATCCTGACCATGGCATCTGAGCACGTGAAACACGGGAACCGCACGTTTTCGTTGATGTTCCGGCTCCCCTGTGTGGCAATCGGTGCAGGCGGAGTGCGTATGAAACAGCCCCTGTCTTTGTGAAAGACAGGAGGCTGGTGCATAGTATTTCCTATGGAGCCCTTGCCTATAATAGCAATGATTGCATGTTATAGTTCCCTAAGTGTTAAAAGAAAAGTAAAAAATAAAATAAAAACATAAAAATTCAAATCACTCCCCTTATCCCAAAATAAAAATAAAAGAACTAAAAAAAAATAATAAATACACATCATGGGTGTCGCCATGTGCGAAAATGCCCATAGTATAAAAATATAAAAATATATCCCCCCTACGGAAAACAGCAAAACAGAAAAAAGCATCCAAATGGCCGATTCACCGTTTTTAGTCGCTTCATTTAAAAAAAAAAAAAAGTGATCAAAAAGTCATACACACACCAGAATGGTATCAATGAAAAGTTCAGATCACCTTACAAACAATAAGCCCCCATACAGCTCCATACACATAATTACAAAAAAGTTATAGGGGTCAAAATATGGCAAAAAAAAAAAAAAATTTCCCATCAAAACACAAGAAAAACTATATAAATAAGGTATAAAGATGTCCCGAACTATTCGCCGGCGAACAGTTCCCGGCGAATATCGCATGTTCGCGTTCGCCGCGGCGGGCGAACATATGCGATGTTCGGTCCGCCCCCTATACATCATCATTGAGTAAACTTTGACCCTGTACCTCACAGTCAGCAGACACATTTCAGCCAATCAGCATACCTTCCCTCCCAGACCCTCCCACCTCCTAACAAAAAGCAAGGACAGCATCCATCTTAGATTCATTCGGAAGCTGCAGTGTCACAAATTTGACTAATTTGTAATCACAATGCGATTAATACAGGTTATATTAATCGCATTTCAAATTCAACTTAGAGCTGGGTTCCTAATGGTTGTATTGCTAGAATATAACGAAGATTGAGAATATAGTGCTATATTCGTCAATTCTAGCAATACAACCATTAGGAACTCAGATCTAAGTTGTAATCACAATGCGATTAATGCAGGTTATATTAATCGCATTGCAAATTCAACTTACCACACTCTGCGTCAACTACTTAATTTTCCATGGGAGTTTTGCCATGGATCCCCCTCCGGCATGCCACAGTCCAGGTGTTAGTCCTCTTGAAACAACTTTTCCATCACTATTGTGGCCAGAAAATTTTATGTTCGCGACATTTCTAATAAGGTATTGCCGGATTCGTAGTGACCTGTAGAATAAAAGTTATTGGTCAGTTTATCGTACATCGAACGTCGTATTTTTCGCCCCATGAGAAGCATTTTTCCCTCAAAAGTGGGAGGAAAATGCCCCTGCGTCCTATGGGGCAAATACTAATGAGCGCTTTCATTATGGAAGCGCTTATTAGTACTGGAGGACCAGGAACTGGTGAAGGCTCTGTACTCACCGCTTCCTGGTCTTCAGCTGTCGGCTATGCAGTGGCTGCGCACAGCGCGAGGGCGCTCTGTGACCTCACACTGTGCACGACAATTCACAGCACAGCCGGCGGAATGATAAAGAAGATTTTTGTGGAGGAGAAGAGCGTCGGAGAGGTAAGTGCTTTTTTATTTTATTCAATATGAGGCTGATGGGGGCTAATATAACATAGTTGGGGGCTGGTGAGAGGCAATGGGGCTTATAAAACCCTGCTGGGGGCTGGTGACAGGAAATGGGGCTCTTATAATGTTGCTGGGGACTTTTAACACGCAATGGGGGCTCATATAACGCTGCTGGGGCTGGTGAGAGGCAGTGGGGGATGATATGAGACTGTTGGGGGCTAAAGAGAGGTAATGGGGCTGAAGAGAAGCTGCTGGGGGCTGGTGAGAGGAAATGGGGCTGATATAAGGCTGCTCAGGGCTAGTGAAAGGCATTGGGGGCTGAAGAGAGGCTGCTGGGGGCCGGTGAGAGGCATATAGGTGGCTGATATGAGGCAGTGCTGGTGAGAGGCATATGGGGGGCTGATATAAGGCATATAGGGGCTGATGAGAGGCATGGGGCTCTTATCTAAGGTCTGATTGGGGTTATTCACATCGGGGTCTGAGCTGAGGTCTGATTGGGGTCTTATCTAAGGTCTTATTAACATTGGGGGTCTAATTGGGGCTGTCAGCTGAGGTCTGATTAACATTTGGGGTCTGATTGGTGGTCTGACCAGAGGTGTAATAAAACTTTTTTTTTTTCTTATTGTCCTACTCTAAAACCTAGGTGTGTCTTATGGGCTGGTGCGTCTTATAGGGCGCAAAATACAGTAACTGTTTTGCGAGGTTTCACTGTGTACCTTAAAAGAAGAGAAATTCTAACTTTGAAAAAGATTTTTTTTTTTTAATAAACAAAGGTGATTTATATTGGCTCAAATTTACCACTATCATGAACTACAATGTGTCCCAAGAAAACAATCTCACAATCAGTTGGATAAGTGTAAGTATTCCAACGTTATTACCACATAAAGTGACACATGTCAGATTTCCAAAATGTCTAGGTGCTGAAGGGGTTAAGGATTTTCAGCAGAAGATCAGTACATATCAGTACTATCTTAGTGTTCTCTGAGACTTTAATATCTCCCACCTTGAGACCCTGTGTGTTGTTTTGATCTCTGTAATCTGCACATACTTTTTTACAATAGATTCCATTAATATTTGTTAATTTTAACAAATAATTTCATGAAGAATATGATATTTACAGCAATATAAAAACAAATAAATAATGATCCTACAGCTTGCATGGTATATATGTGAAACAAGAGAAAAAAATAAACATGCATGACAGTAATAACAATGAAAGAATGCATGTGTAAGTATCTATTCGTTGTGATTATTATTATTGCAATGAATTTCATGTCACATAACATTTCTACTTAATGGTTTATTATAAATAAATAAAATGTCTAAAAAGGTAAAACAGATAGGCACTTTTTACTCTAAAGATTATAGGGAATCCTTAACATTTTAGACATCTTTCAGACAACTGTCATGTTTTCAATCTGTAGTGGTAATAACTTGTTCCAAGTAGAATTACCATGGTTGGCTGCATTCTATCACACCTTTGGATCAGTGAAGTCCAGCTAAAAATCACTTGTGAAGCATTTTGTGATTATTCAGTAGCTTGCCCTGATTGAAGTAGGTTATATAAAGTGCTCTTATTTGTGTAGCAGAAGCTTTGAAATGTGCCTCAATACATTGACCTTGGAAGATTATTGCAACCTTCAAACTGTTGCACCATTACTGAAGTAGGCTTTTCTGGAATTTGAAGATAAGCTCATGGCTTACCAGATAAGACTGTGTCATCACCTTTGGTAAGTATTTGTCAAGAAGTCAATCCTGTACCTGAAAAAAAATGTTACAAAAGAGAATAAAGATTTATTAATATTATTATTGGAAGTATTACTAGTACTGTTATTGTTGTTATTATTATTATTATTATTATTATTATTATTATTATTATTTCATAGTGCACCAAACATCTTATATCAGGCTAACAAAATCTTAAAAAGAATGCAATATTTTGTTATTTTTACTCCTAAATTACTTTTAAAAGCTTGACAGCTGAACATATCTCGAAAGTGTGCTGTATAACAATATATAGCAGAACTTAGAAAAAAAGGTTGCTATCATTCTACATTTGTATGCTTTCTTTCAAAAAATGTTTTAAAATACTTGAGATACAGTCAAATAAAATAGCCATTTTCTTCATATCTAATATTTGCTAGTAATTCTAACTTGCATAAGTTAATTAAACGTGCTATGGTTTGCAAACTGATAAACTAAAATATTGCTATTTATGAAAACTAAGAAATTAAATAATAGTAAAAGTAAGCTTTCACTAAAGGCTTCTTTCAAAACCCCACTCACACAAAGTCAAAATAGTCATCAAATACTAATTGGAACAAATATCTACAGCAGTAAATACAGGGTCTTACTTATGACTTTTGCCATTACAAAATTCATTGGCTAATAATGATGAGCAAAATAGTTTGTATTAAATTTTGAAATAATTATTTTTTGCGTTGTTAAAATATGTTGGCAAAATGTATTATAAAAAGCTGACAATAGTGTGAAAAAACATTTATTTGGCAGATCTGTAATTGATGGACTATACAAAATGACTCCTCTACAGACAAGTAGAGTCTCCTTGTGTCTGAAGAAATGTTTGCGTGCAATGAATAAATAAAAAAAACTGTATTTAAGATGTGCTTCAAATGAACTATTAAATTCAAAGGTTCACATACAGATTTTCAAATCAAGCTATTAGCAATCCTAAAACTGATATTGTGCTATGTTGACCTGCTTGGTATGATGAATTAATTTGTTTAATTGGATGAACTGCTTATGTAAATTTTTATTTGAAAGCACCTAAAGAACAGGGGAAAGGAAGATTGATTACAAATGGGTGTAAATGAATTTTTTAACTACTGTACATTCTGAATGTCCTGCATATGTTGAAGACTGCAAACATTCACTGCACTGAAGCCATGATCCTTGAATTGTATGTTTTGTCTGTTGTACTTTTAGGAATCTAAATGGCTATTTATGAGTTTTTGAAGACAAGAGGCAATTATTCAAACCATTAATTTAATGTCTGGAACAAAAAATACCTTGACAAAAAAAATATATAGCCAGTATTTTACCTAGAGCACATATGCCAGGAAAAATTCTGTGCAAAGCTGGCAGGAACTTTCCCCAGTGGACTCTAAGATGTGAGTGTATGTCATGAATCAAAGTGAGGGTAACTCTAATCCGTGTGATGTTAAACGTAAAAGGAAGCTTCTTGACCAGGACAACAGAATTAGGGAGCAGGTCACCTCCTATGCGTCCCTAACTCTGACCCTGACTCCTAGCTGTATGAGCCTAACCAGATGGTAGGAGGGCTCATACTCAGGAACCTCGGGTCCCTACTAGCCCTCAAGGGATCCCTGAACTAGGAGCTGAGTAAGACAACCTGTTCCTCCTTGACACGGACAAACAGGAGTCTAAACTGGCCAAACTGCAAGGAAGGGGAAACATAAACAGCCTATGGATATGGCAGGTGAGTAAAACCATTTCCACCCCTACCTGCCACAGACACACTGACTGGATCCCGTGCTCAAATGCTGATGTCCGCACCAAACATAGAAAGGACACAGCACACACACATAAACACACAGGAACCCAGATCCATAGCTGCAGTAATAATAGACACCACATAAACATAAAATAACATCACGCATAACGTTTTATGACCACAAGAGTGTCCCTCACTGGCAGATGATATAAGAAACCAGGAGGATGACTCCAGCTACAACAAGGCTGGAGTACCCCTCAGCTACAGGTCTCAGCAGAGGCTAAATAGCCCAAATGGCCACACCCACACAGACACACACTGGAAAGGGAATTAACCCTTCCAACACCAACCAAGGAAGTGAAACCACTTAAAGGGGAAGTGCACACATACCTAAACCTCGTGCACAACAAACAGGGAAAGTGCACACATAAAAATCACGTCCTGGGATCAGCCAGCAGGCCGAGACACTGCTACCACATGCACACAACACCACACATTGCCGCGGACAACCGCAAGTGAAGGGAAAATGTCTGAGTGCACACCATACAGACCAGAGGCACACCTACATAGCCAGGGTGCCAGGTGTAACCGCATGCACTTGACAGCAAGTTGCCTAGCAACAGCTCAGGCTGCTATACTGTCAATACAATCATGCTTCCAGCGGCAACCACACGTGAGGCAACATACAAGCAGCCCTCACCATGTGGTTGACAAGAAAACCAAACCGCAGGCTACTGCTTGCGGGACCAGGAGTCACGACCATAACCATGGTCGTGACAGTGTAGCAAAGATGTTTTTTTAGCAAGTTCTAGTCTAAAGGGGTTTAATACTTGTGCAAGTTTTATTATCCCATGTTTAATAGAAATGTATCATTTAAACTTGTTACACAATTTTCCATTAGTCAATAGTATGTGCAAACTTTAGAATATATTTTATCAACAATATTTTTCGACTTATCAAATGTCCCTTTTATCATTTAGCTGGGTTATCTGTAACTTCTTAGAAACTCTTCAACATGTCAAAACATCAATTATGAGGGATCATTTTAAACAGATTGTGAAAAGATGAAAAAGTGCCTGAAGCTACACAATTCTCCTGTAAAACATATCTTCTAGTAAGCCTTATACTATCTCTTGGTGAGTATTATTAACCGCTTTTACTTGTTCTTTGGAAAGCAATCTGCAATATATTTCTCCTGCTCCTAGCATTTATTTTTTTGGTCCTTAATGGTGGAAGCACTGTACTGGTGAATACCTACCTTTGGATTGCTAGTATAAAGGAAAAAATGTTTTATGGAGATATTTCAGCCCCAAATAGGGGTGGTAGCTACAGGAATATATTTACAATGTTCATTAAGTTATATCCTAAACGCTCTGCTGCTGTGGCGGGTGGACTGACGGTCCCAAAGAGATTGATAGACTGGCTGCCTGCTCTCATGTTACATAGTGAAGCAAAGTACTCACAGAATTAAAGCTAGATAACAAATAGAGGCCACCCAGGTCTCTAATCAGAAATCGCACCTAGTTCATTTGAAGCCAGCACAAAAATGTAAGTTGGAGTCAAGGTAAGGTATTGAAAGTGTTGGGAGGGCATCATAAATTATGCTTCACAATTCTGTAGCTTCAACCCAATTACTCAAATATACTTGTGTTATGTACAATATGAGAGGGACCATAATTAAAATTAATTAACAAATTTATTTAGAGCAGTAATCTTGACAAAAAATGTAAGGATACAACTTGGTAAATGTCCTAAAATGAGAAAAGGAATAAAATAGAAGTACCAGTATAACAAATTAAAAGACTAACAATACACTATCTTCGCTTCGAAAACACTGCTAATGCATTTTGAAAGAAATCACGTTTCAAACCCAATCAACCTTTTTTAATTACAGTTTTATAAGTAATAATTCTTAGTTGAAAAAATATTATATCAAATCCTTACTTATTTACTTTGTAATACCAAGTATATTTACTGTTTAATTCTAGTGTAAATATGATTTAGCTACAAAAAAATTACATTAAATTACTAATTAGAAATAATAATGTTAAGCCCATTGTATGCCATTGAATTTAAAGAAAGGATTTAAAAACATAATTTTAGAAATCTGGTATTGTGCAAAATTAATCATTGCTTATCATGTGTAAGCGTTTCATAAAATATGCACAGATGTTTTCCTGTAATAAATGAAAATATAAAGGTAGTTGGATTACTTGCTGCTATCACATTTCTAATTATAGTAGAGTGGCAACTGTTAAAAGAAAAAAAAAAAAAAATAGTTATATATGTGACTCAATATTCACATATACGGCCTTGAAATTATATCACTGAGGTTATTTAACCTTTTATTAATTTTCCCTCTCTGGCTTCGAGGAGCCTTGTTTTTACTTTTCCATTCATATAGCTGCATGAGGGTTTGTTTTTTGTGAAATTTTTTAATGACACCATTTAATTTAATATATCTCGTACTATTTGTTGGGTGAAAATATAAAATGTATAAAGTATATGTAATTAATGAAAGTATAAAGTATTTAAAATGCAATCTAAAATAGTTTTTTGGGGGGCGCTTGTTTTTGTGACATTCAGTGATCACTAAAAATAAGTTCTCATTCTGTGGATCAGTACAATTACAGCGGTACCAAATTTATATAAATTTGATTGTTTTAAGATTAAAAAAAAAAAATGTAACTTCTTTTTCTTTTCATTGACATATTCTAAAACAATTTTAGTAAGTTCTGGCCAACTACAGAAGTGTATAAGGACTTATTTCTTATTAGGTGAGATGTAATTGTTATTTGTGATAAAAAAAAAATCAGTTTTTTCTAAGGGGACATGACATGACAAAAAAACTGATTATCAACATTTTTATTTTTTTATGTTACTTATTTTTATATGTAAAATTGGGAAATGGGGTGGAATAAAAAAAAAAAGTTATTTTTAGTCAAAGGGAATTCGACTAGAGGACAGGGGAATTACCTTCATCTTTTTAACTGCCCAGATGCCCAGATGTCATGGTCACTAGTGATGGACGAACATCGACCAGGACGATTCACTAACGCGATCGCAATCAAATGTAGGCGAACCGCAAGTTCGCGGTGGACCCCATTCACTTTGATGGCAGGCGAACCTTATATATTTGTAGCCACCAAATACTTACTAGAAGTGAACAAATTGTCCCACAACATGGACAGTGACATACTAAAGTGGGATCAATGGCAAAAATTCCAACAAATAATATGTATTTTAATCATGGTCCATTTTTATGCATCTTAAAAGGAAAATGTGGCCTGCTGGAGCCAAGAAGTTTTTAATTTTAGGCCACGGGAGTATAGGCCCCAAACATTAGGCATTCAACGGACAGAAAACATCAAGTGATTATGTGGCTGGAGGTACAGATGTAGTAGAGTTAACACACATGCTTTATGAGACGTGTTATCTAAACTAAATGCGTTAAGCAAATACCTTGAATTGCTTTTCAATGGCTTTTGCTTCAAGATAACACGATGAGTTAAGAAATTTGAGTTAAGAGTTTGTGTGTTAACCCTGCTACATCTGTATATTAGTTGATCACGTGATTATGTGGCTGGAGGTATATTAGATGGTCATTGGATAACAATTTTACTTCAGGCCAGTGGAGTGCAGGCCCCAAAAATTATTCATTCAATGTACAGGAAATAACAAGTGATTATGTGGCTGGAGGTATATTAGACAGTCATTGGATATCAATTTTACTGCAGGCCAGTACAAATACATGTCAAATACATACAGTGCCTTGCAAAAGTATTCACCCCACTTGACTTTTTTTGTATTTTGCTGCCTCACAACCTGGAATTAACGTGGATTGTTTGAGGATTTTCACCATTTAATTTACAGAACATGCCCACAACTTTGAAGATTTTTTATTTTTATTGTGAAGCAAACAACAAATACGACAAAAAAACTGAAAAAGTCAATGTGCATAACTATTGACCCCCTAAAGTCAATACTTTGTAGAGCCACCTTTTGCGGCAATCACAGCTGCAAGTCACTTTGGATAAGTCTCTATGAGCTTGCCACATCTTACTACTGGGATTTTTGCCCATTCCTCCTTGAAAAACTGCTCCAGTTCCTTCAAGTTGGATGGTTTGCGCTTGTGAACAGCAATCTTTAAGTCTGACCACAGATTTTCTCTTGGATTGAGATCTAGGCTTTCTCTAGGTCATTCCAACATATTTACATGTTTACCATTAAACCACTCAAGTGTTGCTTTAGCAGTGTGTTTAGGGTCATTGTCCTGCTGGAAGGTGAACCCTCCGCCCTAGCCTCAAATCACACACAGAGTGATGCAGGTTTTGCTAAAGAATATCCCTGTATTTAGCACCTTCCATCTTTCCCTCAACTCTGACCTGTTTCCAAGTCCCGGCTGCTGAGAAACCTCCCCACAGCATGATGCTGCCACCACCATGTTTCACTGAGGAGGTGGTGTTCTTTGGGTGATATGATGTGTTAGGTTTGTGCCAGACATAGGGTTTTCTTTGATGGCCGAAAAGTTCAATTTTAGTCTCATCAGACCAGAGCACCTTCCTTGCAAACTCACAACGTGCCTTTTTGTTTTTTTCTGAAAGTAATGGCTTTCTTCTGGCCACTCTGGCATAAAGCCCAACTCTATGGAGCGTACGTCTTATTATCGTCGTAGATACTCCAGTCTCTGCTGTGGAACTCTGCAGCTCCTCCAGGATTACCTTAAGCCTCTGTGCTGCCTCTCTGATAATGCCCTCCTTGCTCGGTCCGTGAGTTTTGGTGGGTGGCCGTCTCTTGGCAGGTTTGCTGTTGTGCCATGTTCTTTCCATTTGATTATAATAGATTTAGATTTGATAGTGCTCCTGGGGATCATCAAAGATTTGGATATTTTTGTATAACCTAACCCTGACTTGTACTTCTCAACAACATTGTCCCTTAGGCTACTTTCACACTTGCGTTTTGGGTTCCGCTTGTGAGATCCGTTTGAAGGCTCTCACAAGCGGCCCCGAACGGATCCGTTCATCCCCAATGCATTCTGAATGGATAAGGATCCGTTTAGAATGCATCAGTTTGGCTCCGTTCCGCCTCCATTCCGCTCTGGAGGCGGACACTAAAACGCAGCTTGCAGCGTTTTGGTGTCCGCCTGTCCGTGCGGAGCCAAACGGATCCATCCTGACTTACAATGCAAGTCAATGGGGACAGATTAGTTTGACGTTGACACAATATGGTGCAATTGAAAACGGATCCGTCCCCCATTGACTTTCAATGTAAAATCAGGAGTCCCTATTAATATACCATCGTATCGGAGTTTTCTCCAATCCGATGGTATATTTTAACTTGAAGCGTCCCCATCACCATGGGAACACCTCTATGTTAGAATATATCATCAGATTCGAGTTAGATCGTAAAAACTCAGATTCAACAGTATATTCTAACACAGAGGCGTTCCCATAGTGATGGGGACGCTTCAAGTTAGAATATACTAAGAACTGTGTACATAACTGGCCCCTGCTGACTGGCAGCACCCGATCTCTTACAGGGGGTTGTGATCCGCACAATTAACCCCTCAGGTGCCGCACCTGAGGGGTTAATTGTGCGTATCATAGCCCCCTGTAAGAGATCAGGTGCTGCCAGGCAGCAGGGGCCAGACCCCCCTCCCTCCCCAGTTTTAAATTCATTGGTGGCCAGTGCGGCCCCCCTCCCTCCCCAGTATTAAATTCATTGGTGGCCAGTGCGGCCCCCCTCCCTCCCCAGTATTAAATTCATTGGTGGCCAGTGCGGCCCCCCCTCCCTCCCCAGTATTAAATTCATTGGTGGCCAGTGCGGCCCCCCTCCCTCCCCAGTATTAAATTCATTGGTGGCCAGTGCGGCCCCCCTCCCTCCCCAGTATTAAATTCATTGGTGGCCAGTGCGGCCCCCCCTCCCTGCCTCCCCAGTATTAAATTCATTGGTGGCCAGTGCGGCCCCCCTCCCTCCCCAGTATTAAATTCATTGGTGGCCAGTGCGGCCCCCACTCCCTCCCTCCCCAGTATTAAATTCATTGGTGGCCAGTGCGGCCTCCCCTCTCCCCCCCCTAATTAAAATCAACCCCCCATCATTGGTGGCAGCGGAGAGTTCCGATCGGAGTCCCAGTTTAATCGCTGGGGCTCCAATCGGTTACCACGGCAGCCAGGACGCTACTGCAGTCCTGGCTGCCATGGTTACTTAGCAATTTTAGAAGCATTATACTTACCTGCGCTGTCTGTGGACGGCCGGGCGCTCCTCCTACTGTTAAGTGACAGGTCTGTGCTATAAGCAATGCACCGCACAGACCTTTTACTTACCAGTAAGAGGAGCAACCAGCCGGCCACAGACAGCGCAGGTAAGTATAATGCTTCTAAAATTCTGCAGTTGCGTCCTGGCTGCCATGGTAACCAATCGGAGCCCCAGCGATTAAACTGGGAATCCGATTGGAACTCTCCGCTGCCACAATGATGGGGGGGGGATTTTAATTAGGGGGGGAGAGGGGAGGCCGCACTGGCCACCAATGAATTTAATATTGGGGAGGGAGGGGGGCCGCACTGGCCACCAATTAATTTAATACTGGGGAGGGAGGGGCGCCGCACTGGCCACCAATGAATTTAATACTGGGGAGGAAGGGGGGTCTGGTCCCTGCTGCCTGGCAGCACCTGATCTCTTACAGGGGGCTATGATATGCACAATTAACCCCTCAGGTGCGGCACCTGAGGGGTTAATTGTGCGGATCACAGCCCCCTGTAAGAGATTGGGTGCTGCCAGGCAGCAGGGGGCAGTTATGTAAACAGTTCTTAGTATATTCTAACTTGAAGCGTCCCCATCACCATGGGAACGCCTCTGTGTTAGAATATACTGTCGGATCTGAGTTTTCACGATAGTGAAAACTCAGATCTGAAAAAGCTGTTATGCAGACGGATCCGCACTGAACGGATACCATCGTTTGCATTTATAGGTGCGGATCCGTCTGTGCAGATACCAGACGGATCCGCACCTAACGCAAGTGTGAAAGTAGCCTTACTTGTTTGGAGAGTTCCTTGGTCTTCATGGCAGTGTTTGGTTAGTGATGCCTCTTGCTTAGGTGTTGCAGCCTCTGGGGCCTTTCAAAAAAGGTGTGTAAATTGAATGAAAGATCATGTGACACTTATATTGCACATAGATGTACATCATTTCACTAATTATGTGACTTCTGAAGGTAATTGGTTGCACCAGAGCTTTTTATGGGCTTCCTAACAAAGGGGGTGAATACATACGCACATGCCAATTTTCTGTTTTCTATTTCTAAACAATAGTTTTATTTATATATTTTTCTCATTTCACTTCACCAACTTATACTATTTTGTTCTGATCCATCACATAAAATTCAGATTAACAAAACATTGAACTTAAGGCTGTAATTTAACAAAACACAAAAAAGTCAAGGAGGTGAATACTTTTGCAAGGCACTGTATGTTTAAAAGAACTAAAAATATTAAATAATCCCCCCTCTTGAATAAACCCCAAATGATAATAGGTGAAATTCGATAACACGTGGCCATCACAGGTGTTGAATTCCTCCAAAGCCCCAACAATTAGGCATTCACCGGACAGAAAAGATCAAGTGATTATGTGGCTGGAGGTATATTAGACGGTAATAGGATATCAATTTTACTGCAGGCCATAATAAATACATGTCAAATACATTTATTTATTTTTTTTGCTTTTTTAATTTTTAATTTTTATTTATTTTTAACCATAATAGCAGAGATACAGGCAAATGGTGATGGACACAAGTCTGTGTCATACAGCATCACCTTACAGTAGATGAAAATATAACATTAATAGTAACAGGTGGGTGTCTGCACATTAAATCAAGGACACAGTCTGCATCAAGTAGAGAGATAATACTATATATCCATTGAGGTGTTAAAATCATAGAGAGTATTTCCTGTAGTCCATCCATGGTCTCCAAAGAGCGCGGAAGTTTCCATGAGATTGATTCTCTCATGCGGACAGTTCTTTGAACCTGTAGATGGAATCAATCTTGTTAAGCCAATATTTCAAGCGAGGGAAGGTCAGGGGACAGCGAATGCCGGGGTACCAACAGACTGGCAGCCGTCAATAGTTTTTGAAGAGTTTTTTAAAGAAAAAAACTAAATAGGGGGGAATAGAGTCCCAAGAGAGCTAGCTTGGGAGAGGGGGAGATTTAATTTTGGAAATTAGATTGCATTGTTTGAAAATTTCAGACCACCATGATATAATTGGTGGACATGACCACCAGACATGGTAGAATGTCCCCTACCAGTCCCACATCTCCAGTAGACGTCTGAACCCGAGGAGGAGAAACGGCAAGTTACATCTGGGGTTTTATACCATCTGGTAAGGAGTTTGTATCCGTTCTCCTGGATCCTGACGCATCTGGAAGAAGAGTGTGGCTCGACAAAAAGACGTTGTTGTTCTTCTTACAAAGATTAAAGGGGATAACGGGCAACCTTGGCGGGTACCGTTCCTAATGGGGAAAGGGGGAGAGAAAGTGTTGTTTATCAGCACCGACGCCGAGGCATTAAGATACATTGAGAAGATTGCTTGTATGAAGGGGTCGGGAAGCCCAAACTTCATAAGTGCAAGGCGCATGAAGTCCAAATCTACTCTATCAAAAGCCTTTTCGGCATCGGTGCTGACAAGGACTAATGGACAGGGTTTCTTTTTAGCATAAAAGATAGCATTCATGATCCTCATTGAGGTATCCTTCCCTTTCCTGCCAGTGACAAAACCGGTTTGGTCTCTGTGAATTAAAAGGGGCAAAAGCGATTAGCGAGTATTTTTTCCAGAAGTTTTAGGTCCAGGTTTAATAAGGATATGGGACGATAATTTTCACAATAGGCTGGATCTTTGCCAATTTTGGGGATAATTGAAATATGTGCTTTGGTCATATCTAGGGTTAAGGGTACTCCTTTAAGAGACTGGTTAAATAGGGTAAGTAAATGTGGAACAAGGGAGTCACTAAAAATGCGATAATATATAGCTGAGAGACCATCTGGTCCGGGAGCTTTATTTCTAGGAAGTTGTTTTATAGCTTCCTTCAATTCTTTGGCCGTAAAGGGGGATTCAAGGGCAATCCTTTGGGATTGATTCAAGTCTGGGAGGGATAGGGATTGAAGAAACCTCTCTATAGCTTCAGAGTGGGAAGGAACCTCAGTTGGGGGGGTAGCTTTAGAAATATTATATAGAGCGTGGTAAAAGTATTGGAATTGAGAGGCTATGTCTTTGGTGTTAATGACAGTCCTCCCGTTTTTGGTGTAGAGTCTACAAATATAGTTTTGGGAGCGTCTTTGTTTTATCCTGTTCATCATAAATCTCAAAGCTTTATCGCCGCGGGCAAAAAATTAAAATTGGGAGTTGAGGAAGTGTTTGGCTGAGGTAGTATTTAATAGGTTTTTCAGTTCGGAGAATAGTCTGGTTAGATCGACAAGTTGTGGGTCAGAGAGCGTTTGTTTATGTTGAGTCTCCAATTTTTTTATATTCAGGAGAAGGTTATCGATTTGGGCCATTCTAAATTTTTTAACATAGGAACCTAGGCTAATAAGTTGTCCTCGCATGTAAGCTTTATGGGTATCCCACAGGCTGTGGGGAGAGGTTTCTGTGAGGGCATTTAAAGTGAAGAAATCATCCAAGGCTTTTTTTAGTTTGGAGATAAGGTCTGGGTTAGAAAGGAGTTGCTCATTAGGTCTCCACCTAAATGCCCTGGGGAGGGAGCCTGAGGAGGGGAAATAGAAATAAATGTAGGGGCGGCATGGTCGGAAAGGTGTATTGAGTTGATACAAGGGTTAAGGCAAGATTGAATATGTTCTTTAGAAACGAATAAATAATCGAGTCTGATATGAACCATGTACATTCGAATAGAAGGTATAATCCTTAGGCTCCATTCACACATCCACAATTCCATTCCGCATTTTGCGGAACGGGGCCCCGATCCGGTATTGCACTTCCGGGTCCGCAATTCCGATCCTGAAAAAAATAGAACATGTCCTATTTTTGTCCGCAATAGCGGACAAGAATAGGCATATTCTCTTAGTTCCTGCAATATGCGGTCCGTAAAATGCGGAATGCACGTTGCCGCTGTCCGTGTTTTGCGGATCCGCGGATCCATGGATCCGCAAAACACACACGGATGTGTGAATAGACCATTAACAGAAGGATTTAGCAATCTCCAAACGTCAACCAGGTGCAAGTCGGCTAATGAGTTACTTATTGTTCGAAGTGAGCGTTTAGATAATGCAGACTTACTGGTGGATGAATCCAGTACCGGGTCTAGAGTGACGTTGAGGTCACCACCTAAAATCACAGTACCTTCCTGAAAGGGGTTTTAATTGGAATAAGGCTTTTAAGCCAAGCTGCCTGGTCAACGTTTGGGGCATGTACAGTCGTGGCCAAAAGTTTTGAGAATGACACAAATATTAGTTTTCACAAAGTTTGCTGCTAAACTGCTTTTAGATCTTTGTTTCAGTTGTTTCTGTGATGTAGTGAAATATAATTACACGCACTTCATACGTTTCAAAGGCTTTTATCGACAATTACATGACATTTATGCAAAGAGTCAGTATTTGCAGTGTTGGCCCTTCTTTTTCAGGACCTCTGCAATTCGACTGGGCATGCTCTCAATCAACTTCTGGGCCAATTCCTGACTGATAGCAACCCATTCTTTCATAATCACTTCTTGGAGTTTGTCAGAATTAGTGGGTTTTTGTTTGTCCACCCGCCTCTTGAGGATTGACCACAAGTTCTCAATGGGATTAAGATCTGGGGAGTTTCCAAGCCATGGACCCAAAATGTCAATGTTTTGGTCCCCGAGCCACTTAGTTCTCACTTTTGCCTTATGGCACGGTGCTCCATCGTGCTGGAAAATGCATTGTTCTTCACCAAACTGTTGTTGGATTGTTGGAAGAAGTTGCTGTTGGAGGGTGTTTTGGTACCATTCTTTATTCATGGCTGTGTTTTTGGGCAAAATTGTGAGTGAGCCCACTCCCTTGGATAAGAAGCAACCCCACACATGAATGGTCTCAGGATGCTTTACTGTTGGCATGACACAGGACTGATGGTAGCGCTCACCTTTTCTTTTCCGGACAAGCCTTTTTCCAGATGCCCCAAACAATCGGAAAGAGGCTTCATCGGAAAATATGACTTTGCCCCAGTCCTCAGCAGTAGAGTTGAGCGAACACCTGGATGTTCGGGTTCGAGAAGTTCGGCCGAACTTCCCGGAAATGTTCGGGTTCGGGATCCGAACCAGACCCGAACTTCGTCCCGAACCTGAACCCCATTGAAGTCAATGGGGACCCGAACTTTTCGGCACTAAAAAGGCTGTAAAACAGCCCAGGAAAGAGCTAATGGGCTGCAAAAGGCAGCAACATGTAGGTAAATCCCCTGCAAACAAATGTGGATAGGGAAATGAATTAAAATAAAAATAAAATAAATAAAAATTAACCAATATCAATTGGAGAGAGGTTCCATAGCAGAGAATCTGGCTTCACGTCACCCACCACTGTAACAGTCCATTGTCATATATTTAGACCCCGGCACCCAGGCAGAGGAGAGAGGTCCCGTAACAGAGAATCTGGCTTCATGTCAGCAGAGAATCAGTTGGCATGTCATAGCAGAGAATCAGGCTTTACGTCACCCAACACTGGAACAGTCCATTGTCAGATATTTAGGCCCAAGCACCCAGGCAGAGGAGAGAGGTCCTGTAACAGAGAATCTGGCTTCATGTCAGCAGAGAATCAGTCTGCATGTCCTAGCAGAGAATCATTCTTTACGTCACCCAACACTGGAACAGTCCATTGTCAGATATTTAGGCCCAGGCACCCAGGCAGAGGAGAGAGGTCCCGTAACAGAGAATCTGACTTCATGTCAGCAAAGAATCAGTCTTCATGTCATAGCAGAGAATCAGGCTTCACGTCACCCACCACTGGAACAGGCCACTGTCAGATATTTTTAGGCCCTGGCACCCAGACAGAGGAGAGAGGTCCCATAACAGAGATTCAGGCTTCATGTCAGCAGAGAATCAGTCTGCATGTCATAGCAGAGAATCAT
The DNA here is from genome assembly GCF_905171765.1 of Bufo bufo. Lineage (NCBI taxonomy): Eukaryota > Metazoa > Chordata > Amphibia > Anura > Bufonidae > Bufo > Bufo bufo. Next base: position 153,198,949 of record NC_053390.1, on the reverse strand, counting down.
GCTTTACGTCACCCAACACTGGAACAGTCCATTGTCAGATATTTAGGCCCAGGCACCCAGGCAGAGGAGAGAGGTCCCGTAACAGAGAATATGGCTTCATGTCAGCAGAGAATCAGTCTTCATGTCATAGCAGAGAATCAGGCTTCACGTCACCCACCACTGGAACAGGCCACTGTCAGATATTTTTAGGCCCCGTCACCCAGACAGAGGAGAGAGGTCCCATAACAGAGATTCAGGCTTCATGTCAGCAGAGAAACAGTCTGCATGTCATAGCAGAGAATCATGCTTTATGTCACCCAACACTAGAACAGTCCATTGTCAGATATTTTGGCCCAGGCACCCAGGCAGAGGAGAGAGGTCCCGTAACAGAGAATCTGGCTTCATGTCAGCAGAGAATCAGTCTTCATGTCATAGCAGAGAATCAGGCTTCACATCACCCACCACTGGAACAGTCCATTGTCAGATATTTTTAGGCCCCGGCACCCAGACAGAGGAGGGAGGTCCCATAACAGAGATTCAGGCTTCATGTCAGCAGAGAATCAGTCTGCATGTCATAGCAGAGAATCATGCTTTACGTCACCCAACACTGGAACAGTCCATTGTCAGATATTTAGGCCCAGGCACCCAGGCAGAGGAGAGAGGTCCCGTAACAGAGAATCTGGCTTCATGTCAGCAGAGAATCAGTCTGCATGTCCTAGCAGAGAATCATGCTTTACGTCACCCAACACTGGAACAGTCCATTGTCAGATATTTAGGCCCAGGCACCACGGCAGAGGAGAGAGGTCCTGTAACAGAGAATCTGGCTTCATGTCAGCAGAGAATCAGTCTGCATGTCATAGCAGAGAATCAGGCTTCACGTCACCCACCACTGGAACAGGCCACTGTCACATATTTAGGCCCAGGCACCCAGGCAGAGGAGAGAGGTCCCATAACAGAGATTCAGGCTTCATGTCAGCAGAGAATCAGTCTTCATGTCATAGCAGAGAATCAGGCTTCATGTCACCCACCACTGGAACAGGCCACTGTCAGATATTTTAAGGCCCCGGCACCCAGACAGAGGAGAGGTTCATTCAACTTTTGGTTGCCCCGCAATATAATGGTAAAATGAAAATAAAAATAGGATTGAATGAGGAAGTGCCCTGGAGTACAATAATATATGGTTAAAGGGAGGTAGTTAATGTCTAATCTGCACAAGGGATGGACAGGTCCTCTGGGATCCATGCCTGGTTCATTTTTATGAACGTCAGCTTGTCCACATTGGCTGTAGACAGGCTGCTGCATTTGTCTGTAATGACGCCCCCAGCCATGCTGAATACACGTTCAGACAAAACGCTGGCCGCTGGGCAGGCCAGCACCTCCAAGGCATAAAAGGCTAGCTCTGGCCATGTGGACAATTTGGAGACCCAGAAGTTGAATGGGGCCGAACCATCAGTCAGTACGTGGAGGGGTGTGCACAGGTACTGTTCCACCATGTTATTAAAATGTTGCCTCCTGCTAACACGTTCCGTATCAGGTGGTGGTGCAGTTAGCTGTGGCGTGGTGACAAAACTTTTCCACATCTCTGCCATGCTAACCCTGCCCTCAGAGGAGCTGGCCGTGACACAGCTGCGTTGGCGACCTCTTGCTCCTCCTCTGCCTTCGCCTTGGGCTTCCACTGGTTCCCCTGTGACATTTGGGAATGCTCTCAGTAGCGCGTCTACCAACGTGCGCTTGTACTCGCGCATCTTACTATCACGCTCCAGTGCATGAAGTAAGGTGGGCACATTATCTTTGTACCGTGGATCCAGCAGGGTGGCCACCCAGTAGTCCCCACACGTTAAAATGTGGGCAACTCTGCTGTCGTTGCGCAGGCACTGCAGCATGTAGTCGCTCATGTGTGCCAGGCTGCCCAGAGGTAAGGACAAGCTGTCCTCTGTGGGAGGCGTATCGTCATCGTCCTGCGTTTCCCCCCAGCCACGCACCAGTGATGGGCCCGAGCTGCGTTGGGTGCCACCCCGCTGTGAACATGCTTCATCCTCATCCTCCTCCACCTCCTCCTCATCCTCGTCCTCCTCGTCCTCCAGTAGTGGGCCCTGTCTGGCCACATTTGTACCTGGCCTCTGCTGTTGCAAAAAACCTCCCTCTGAGTCACTTCGAAGAGACTGGCCTGAAAGTGCTAAAAATTACCCCTCTTCCTCCTCCTCCTCCTGGGCCTCCTCCTCTTCCATCATCGCCCTAAGTGTTTTCTCAAGGAGACATAGAAGTGGTATTGTAACGCTGATAACGGCGTCATCGCCACTGGTTATGTTGGTGGAGTACTCGAAACAGCGCAACAGGGCACACAGGTCTCGCATGGAGGCCCAGTCATTGGTGGTGAAGTGGTGCTGTTCCGCAGTGCGACTGACCCGTGCGTGGTGCAGCTGAAACTCCACTATGGCCTGCTGCTGCTCGCACAGTCTGTCCAGCATGTGCAAGGTGGATTTCCACCTGGTGGGCACATCGCATATGAGGCGGTGAGCGGGAAGGCCGAAGTTACGCTGTAGCGCAGACAGGCGAGCAGCGGCAGGATGTGAACGCCGGAAGCGCGAACAGACGGCCCGCACTTTATGCAGCAGCTCTGACATGTCGGGGTAGTTGTGAATGAACTTCTGCACCACCAAATTCAGCACATGCGCCAGGCAAGGGATGTGCGTCAAACCGGCTAGTCCGAGAGCTGCAACGAGATTTCGCCCATTATCGCACACCACCAGGCCGGGCTTGAGGCTCACCGGCAGCAACCACTCATCGGTCTGTTGTTCTATACCCCCCCACAACTCCTGTGCGGTGTGAGGCCTGTCCCCCAAACATATGAGTTTCAGAACGGCCTGCTGACGTTTACCCCGGGCTGTGCTGAAGTTGGTGGTGAAGGTGTGTGGCTGACTGGATGAGCAGGTGAAAGAAGAGGAGGAGGAAGCTGAGTAGGAGGAGGAGGAGACAGGAGGCAAAGAATGTTGCCCTGCGATCCTAGGCGGCGGAAGGACGTGCGCCAAACAGCTCTCCGCCTGGGGCCCAGCCGCCACTACATTTACCCAGTGTGCAGTTAGGGAGATATAGCGTCCCTGGCCGTGCTTACTGGTCCACGTATCTGTGGTTAGGTGGACCTTGCCACAGATGGCGTTGCGCAGTGCACACTTGATTTTATCGGATACTTAATTGTGCAGGGAAGGCACGGCTCTCTTGGAGAAGTAGTGCCGGCTGGGAACAACATACTGTGGGACAGCAAGCGACATGAGCTGTTTGAAGCTGTCTGTGTCCACCAGCCTAAATGACAGCATTTCATAGGCCAGTAGTTTAGAAATTCTGGCATTCAGGGCCAGGGATCGAGGGTGGCTAGGTGGGAATTTACGCTTTCTCTCAAATGTTTGTGAGATGGAGAGCTGAAGGCTGCCGTGTGACATGGTTGAGATGCTTGGTGACGCAGGTGGTGGTGTTGTTGGTACATCCCATGTTTGCTGGGCGGCAGGTGCCAAAGTTCCTCCAGAGGCGGAGGAAAAGGCCGAGGCGGCGGCAGCAGCAGAAGAGGCCGAGGCGGCAGCAGCAGAAGAGGTAGCAGGGGGAGCCTGAGTGACTTCCTTGTTTTTAAGGTGTTTACTCCACTGCAGTTCATGCTTTGCATGCAGGTGCCTGGTCATGCAGTTTGTGCTAAGGTTCAGAACGTTAATGCCTCGCTTCAGGCTCTGATGGCACAGCGTGCAAACCACTCGGGTCTTGTCGTCAGCACATTGTTTGAAGAAGTGCCATGCCAGGGAACTCCTTGAAGCTGCCTTTGGGGTGCTCGGTCCCAGATGGCGGCGTTCATTAGCAGGCGGAGTCTCTTGGCGGCGGGTGTTCTGCTTTTGCCCACTGCTCCCTCTTTGTCTTTTGCTACACTGTTGGCTCGGTTTCACCACTGCCTCTTCCTCCGAACTGTGAATGTCAGTGGCACGACCTTCATTCCATGTGGGGTCTAGGACCTCATCGTCCCCTGAATCGTCTTTCACCCAGTCTTGACCCCTGACCTCCTGTTCAGTCTGCACACTGCAGAAAGACGCAGCAGTTGGCACCTGTGTTTCGTCATCATCAGAGACGTGCTGAGGTGGTATTCCCATGTCCTCATCATCAGGAAAAATAAGTGGTTGTGCGTTAGTGCATTCTATGTCTTCCACCGCTGGGGAAGGGCTAGGTGGATGCCCTTGGGAAACCCTGCCAGCAGAGTCTTCAAACAGCATAAGAGACTGCTGCATAACTTGAGGCACAGACAGTTTCCCTGATATGCATGGGGGTGATGTGACAGACTGATGGGCTTGGTTTTCATGCGCCATCTGTGCGCTTTCTGCAGAAGACTGGGTGGGAGATAATGTGAACGTGCTGGATGCACTGTCGGCCACCCAATTGACTAATGCCTGTACCTGCTCAGGCCTTACCATCCTTAGAACGGCATTGGGCCCCACCAAATATGGCTGTAAATTCTGGCGGCTACTGGGACCTGAGGTAGTTGGTACACTAGGACTTGTGGCTGTGGCAGAACGGCCACGTCCTCTCCCAGCGCCAGAGGGTCCACTAACACCACCACGACCATGTCCGCATCCCTTACTAGATGTTTTCCTCATTGTTACCGTTCACCACAATAAGAAAAATATTATTCGGGCCAATGTATTGAATTCAAATTCAGGCCTTTTTTTACAGACACCTAACACTATCTGGCTATCTATTTAGGTACCGTATTACACTAATACAGGCACACCAGTAATGACAGATTTAGCTGAATATAAATTTGAGGCCTATTATTTAGGCGCTGGGTGACAGGTATACGTTTACGGACAGAATTAGACTTGGATCTGCACAGTAGCATGTGTGTGAAGTTCTTGAGAATTACCCTATCAGCACCTTGAATCTAATATACCCTTTTAGGGATAGATTTAAAGTAGGCCTGATACAGCTGAAACCACTAATTTAGAGAATTGCAAAATTGGGAATTGTATTTCAACCCAGAACAAAAACTGTGCTTTGACGGACACTAAATAACTTGACCAGCTAAAGCAGTAATGACAGATTTGGATGAATATAAATGTGAGCCCTATTTTTTAGGCGCTGGGTGACAGGTATACGTTTAATCACAGAATTAGACTTGGATCTGCACTGTAGCGTGTGTGTGAAGTTCTTGAGAATTACCCTATCAGCACCTTGAATCTATTATACCCTTTTAGGGATAGATTTAAAGTAGGCCTGATACAGCAGAAACCACTAATTTAGAGAATTGCAAAATTGGGAATTGTATTTCAACCCAGAACAAAAACTGTGCTTTGACGGACACTAATTAACTTGACCAGCTAAAGCAGTAATGACAGATTTGGATGAATATAAATGTGAGCCCTATTTTTTAGGCGCTGGGTGACAGGTATACGTTTAATCACAGAATTAGACTTGGATCTGCACTGTAGCGTGTGTGTGAAGTTCTTGAGAATTACCCTATCAGCACCTTGAATCTAATATACCCTTTTAGGGATAGATTTAAAGTAGGCCTGATACAGCAGAAACCACTAATTTAGAGAATTGCAAAATTGGGAATTGTATTTCAACCCAGAACAAAAACTGTGCTTTGACGGACACTAAATAACTTGACCAGCTAAAGCAGTAATGACAGATTTGGATGAATATAAATGTGAGGCCTATTTTTTAGGCGCTGGGTGACAGGCTCAACTTGCCCCTGATGTGGTATATGGCCAAAAAATAACCACACTATTGATGGTTAAATGCACTTGATGACAGCTTGACCCTGATGTAGGATATAGCCAAAAAATAACCACACTATTGATGGTTAAATGCACTTGGTGACAGGCTCAACTTGCCCCTGATGTAGTATATGGCCAAAAAATAACCACACTATTGATGGTTAAATGCACTTGATGACAGCTTGACCCTGATGTAGGATATAGCCAAAAAATAACCACACTATTGATGGTTAAATGCACTTGGGTGACAGGCTCAGCTTGCCCCTGATGTAGTATATGGCCAAAAAATAACCACACTATTGATGGTTAAATGCACTTGATGACAGCTTGACCCTGATGTAGGATATAGCCAAAAAATAACCACACTATTGATGGTTAAATGCACTTGGGTGACAGGCTCAGCTTGCCCCTGATGTAGTATATGGCCAAAAAATAAGCACACTATTGATGGTTAAATGCACTTGATGACAGCTTGACCCTGATGTAGGATATAGCCAAAAAATAACCACACTATTGATGGTTAAATGCACTTGGGTGACAGGCTCAGCTTGCCCCTGATGTAGTATATGGCCAAAAAATAACCACACTATTGATGGTTAAATGCACTTGATGACAGCTTGACCCTGATGTAGGATATAGCAAAAAATAACCACACTATTGATGGTTAAATGCACTTGGGTGACAGGCTCAGCTTGCCCCTGATGTAGTATATGGCAAAAAAAAATAACCACACTATTGATGGTTAAATGGACTTGATGACAGCTTGACCCTGATGTAGGATATAGCAAAAAAATAACCACACTATTGATGGTTAAATGTACTTGGTGGCAGCTTGTGCTGGCGCACCACAAGCTACTAAATGGCCGCCGATCACCCCAGAAAAAAGTGACTGAAAAACGCTCTGGGCAGCCTAAAAACAGTGAGCAATTGAATAGCAGCAGTTCAATGATCCACAGCTGTAGATCGATCACTGAATGAAGTCATTTGGAGGAGTTAATCACTGCCTAATCTCACCCTAACGTCGCAGCTGCGACCTCTCCCTACACTTGTATCAGCAGAGTGACGTGCAGCGCTACGTGACCCAAGCTTATATAGAGGCTGGGTCACATGCTGCACTGGCCAATCACAGCCATGCCAAAAGTAGGCATGGCTGTGATGGCCTCTTTGGGCAAGTAGTATGATGCTTGTTGATTGGCTGCTTTGCAGCCTTTCAAAAAGCGCCAAGAAAGCGCCGAACACCGAACCGGTGCTTTAGGGGTCTTTGGTTTCTATTATGTAATACTAACAAAGTGACCTCAAACCTGAACTGGTCCCTAAAAAAATTGGTTTTTGAAAATTTCTGAAAATTTCCAAGATTTGCTTCTAAACTTCTAAGCCTTGTAACGTCCCCAAAAAATAAAATAGCATTCCCCAAATGATCCAAACATGAAGTAGACATATGGGGTATGTAAATTAATAACTTTTTTTGGAGTTATTACTATGTATTGTAGAAGTAGAGAAATTGAAAGTTAGAAATTTGCTAATTTTTCTTTTTTTTTTGTAAATTTGGTCTTTTTTTATAAATAAAAATGAATTTTTTGACTCCATTTTACCAGTGTCATGAAGTACAATATGTGACGAAAAAACAATCTCAGAATGCCCTGGCTAAGTAAAAGCGTTTTAAAGGGCTTCTGTCACCCCACTAAAGTCATATATTTTTTTTAGGCTAGTTAAATTCCTTATACTGCGATATATGAATATATAATGCTCTTACTCACTTTCCTTCAGCAGTTTTTTTTTAAAAAAACAGACTTTTATAATATGTAAATGAGCTCTCTATCAGCAAGTAGGGCGGCTACTTGCTGGTAGCAGCCGCTTCCTCCTTTCATAAAGACGCCCCTCCTCATGTTGATTGACAGGGCCAGCGAACTCGCTCGTCCTCTGGCTGGCCCTGTCTGCATTCAAAATCTGGCACCTGCGCCGTACCTGTCTTCTGTGGGCGCAGGCGCACTGAGACCATACCTGTCTTCTGTGGGCGCTCGGCTGCTCCTTCCTCAGTGCGCCTGCGCCGGGTGTAGATGTGACGTCATCGGAGCAGGCGCATTGAGGATGGAGCGGCCGAGCGGGCGTCCTCCTATCAGTGCGCCTGCGCCGACTGAAGACAGGTACTGCGCAGGCGCCAGATTTTGAACGCAGACAGGGCCAACCAAAGGACGAGCGAGTTTGCTGGCCCTGTCAATCAACATGAGGAGGGGGCGTCTTTATGAAAGGAGGATGCGGCTGCTACCAGCAAGTAGCCGCCCTACTTGCTGGTAGAGAGCTCATTTACATATTATAAAAGTCAGTTTTTTTTAAGAAACTGCTGAAGGAAAGTTAGTAAGAGCATTATATATTCATATATCGCAGTATAAGGAATTTAACTAGCCCAAAAAAATATATATATATATGACTTTAGTGGGGTGACAGAAGCCCTTTAAAGTTATCACCACATAAAGTTACATTGGTCAGATTTGCAAAAAATGGCCTGGTCCTTAAGGTGAAATAAGGCTGTGTCCTGAAGGGGTTAAATACTTTTTGCAGTTTACTTGAGTAAATTATTTTCAATACAATTATTGTTAAAAATCTGGATTATATGCTGCATTTTTCTCTTGCAGCGGATGTTGGGGCGGGGATATGACAGCACCCGGTCCCACGCCGCGAAGCAGCAAATTGTGCGGGAGCTGGCCTATGAAATCTGGCACCAAACGGTTGTGTAAAACATCGCCGTCTGGCCATTATAAAAAAAAATGGTCAGACATGAAGAGAAGACAGCCCCGGTTTATAAAAAGAATCCGGGACGAAAAATGCCCAGGTACAAGCGTAATTAACTTTTGTATGTTCTGCCAACACTTTGTAAAGTATTCACCCCCCTTGACTTCGTTCTTTTTTTTGTTGCCTCACCTCCTGGAAATAACATGAATTGTTTGAGGATTTCCATAATGTAATTTGTAGAACATACCCACAACTTAAACCTTCTTTTAAATTGGTTAATTGTAAAGCATACAACTAATAGGACAAAATAACAGAAAAGGTCAATGTGCATATTTATTCTCCCCACTAAAGTACTTTGTAGAGCCACTTTTTGCGTCAATCACAGCTTCAAGTCGCTTTGGTTAAGTCTCTATGAGCAGTTGCCACATCTTACCACTGGGGTTTTTGCCCTTGCAATACTGATTCTGCTCCTTCCAATTTGATGGTTTGCGCTTGTGAAAAACAATCTTTAAGTCTGACCACAGATTTTCTATTGGATTGAGATCTGGGATTTGACTGGACCATTCCAACACATTTACAGTACAGACCAAAAGTTTGGACACACCTTCTCATTCAAAGAGTTTTCTTTATTTTCATGACTATGAAGGCATCAAAACTATGAATTAACACATGTGGAATTATATACATAACAAACAAGTGTGAAACAACTGAAAATATGTCATATTCTAGGACTACCTCTTGAAGCTCATCAAGAGTGGGACAGGTTTTGCTCAAGAATATCCCTGTCCATGTTTCCCCCAACTCTGACCAGTTTCCCAGTCCCGGCTGCTGAAAAACATCCCCACAGCATGATGCTGCCACCACCATGTTTCATTGTGGGGATGGTGTTCTTTGGGTGATGTGATGTGTTGGCTTTGTGCCAGACAAGTGACGGACTGAACCATCACTGTGTCTGCAGTAGAAACCTGAGGGCTAGCATCCTTCCTACGGGCTATGGACCATGATTTTTTGGTTGAGTTTATAGGCCACACCTTTACTATTCCCCATTAAAGTTGCATGGTGTGAATCCATAATTGCAATAAGGGTTAACTCTGCTCTGAGACTCCCAATGAATGTGTTAGTTTATTTGTCCCTTTGTTCTATTGTGTAAGTGATGGGATTAAGAAGTAGCCGACTCTGGTGTACAGAAGTAGATCATCCTATGATACACTGAGGATCATCCTCTCGCCCTATTGTTTCATTAATACACTGTGGAGGGGATGTCTTTTTTCATACTGTTTATTTTTAATTGAGTTATGCGTCATAAAGCTGGCAGCCACTGCAATTATATATAGATTCCGCCATAGTGGAATTTCTTTATATCTATTTCTTCTTAAGATTTTGTAGTTGTTTATCTAAAATCTGAACATTTCTGTGATCACAGAAGTTCCTATTCCCTCAATTCGGAGAAGGCGATCGGCGGAGGCCGTGGAGGTTGAGGAGCAAGAGGAGGAAGAGGAGGAGGAGGCCGGACCCTCCCAGCCTATTGAGCCACTCCCACCAGATGTGGGAGAAGTGAAGGAGGTGGAAAGTGCTGTACCCTCAAGCACCACCCCATCTCAGGACTCTGAGGAAGAGGAGGCGATCACCAGCCCCCGCCAGGAGGGTAAATATGCGAACATAGCAATATGATTATGTATCCATAACATGTACATAAACATTAAAAGGGCCAACAATGAGGCGACAACATACACTATAGTAATACAAAAAGATAACACTGGACAATAAGTCTTTAATCTACATTAAAACCATTAACTTAACAAATAAATAATATTAAACTCATTAGAACTATCACTAACTAACAAAATAAAATTATACTGTACTGAAATATCACTAACTAATAAACTATATAATGATCATAAATATCACTAACTAACGTACTGAGATTTAAATTGTTAATGTGAATAAAGATTTTAACCGCCTCCGGACCGCCTAACGCAGGATTGCGTTCCGGAGGCGGTCGATTAATTCCTCTTCGACGCGCCGGCGCGTCATCTCGCGAGACGCGAGATTTCCTGTGAACAGGAACTGCAAGTAAACGAGCTGATCTACAGCCTGCCAGCGGCGATCATTCGCTGGCAGGCTGTAGATGTGATTTTTTTAACCCCTGAAAGGTATAGTAGATGCTGTTTTGTTAACAGCGTCTAATATACCTGCTACCTGGTCCTCTGGTGGTCCCTTTTGCTTGGATCGACCACCAGAGGACAAAGGCAGCTCTGTAAAGTAGCACCAAACACCACTACACTACACCCTCCCCCCTGTCACTTATTAACCCCTTATTAACCCCTGATCACCCCATATTAGACTCCCTGATCACCCCCCTGTCATTGATCACCCCCCTGTAAGGCTCCATTCAGATGTCCATATGTGTTTTGCGGATCCGCGGATCCACAGGTCCGATCCGCGGATCCGCAAAACACATACTGACGTCTGAATGGAGCCTTACAGGGGGGTGATCAATTACAGGGGGGTGATCAGCCCATATAGACTCCCTGATCACCCCCCTGTCATTGATCACCCCCCTGTAATTCTCCATTCAGACATCCGTATGTGTTTTGCGGATCCAAAGATCCGCAAAACACGGACACCGCGGATCCGCAAAACACGGACACTGGCAATGTGCTTTCCACATTTTGAGGATCCGCGCATTGCCAGAACTATATAGAAAATGCCTTTTCTTGTCTGCAATTGCGGACAAGAATAGGCCATGTTCTATAGGCTCTACAAAAACGCAGTGTTCGCCCGATCAGGCCTGATCTTGTGCGCACACTTGCATTCAGTCCGCCCCACCGCAGTGAAAGAATTATTTTTTTCTGATCACTGCAAAAACACAGTAAAATCGCTGCGGCGCTATAAAAAGATAACTTTTGAGGGGCATGGCGAGTTCATAGAAGATTTTTTTTTCACAAGTTAGCGGAAATCTTTTATTTTTATTTTTTTCTTACAAAGTCTCATATTCCACTAACTTGTGAAAAAAAGAAATCTCACATGAACTCACCATACCCCTCACGGAATCCAAATGTGTAATTTTTTTTTTACATTTATATTCCAGACTTCTTCTCACGCTTTAGGGCCCCTAAAATGCTAGGGCAGTATAAATACCCCACATGTGACTCCATTTTGGAAATAAGACACCCCAAGGTATTTCGTGAGTGGCATGGCGAGTTCATGTAAAATTTTATTTTTTGTCACAAGTTAGTGGAATATGAGACTTTGTAAGAGAAAAAAATATATAAAAATAACATTTTCAGCTAACTTGTGCCATAAAAAAAAAATATTCTAGGAACTCACCATGCCCCTCACGGAATACCTTGGGGTATCTTCTTTTCAAAATGAGGTCACTTGTGGGGTATTTATACTGCCCTGGCACTTTAGGGGACCTAAAGCATGAGAAGTAGTTTGGAATCCAAATGTGTAAAAAATGCCCTGTGAAATCGTAAAGATTCTCATTGGAATTTGGGCCCCTTTGCGCACCTAGGCTGCAAAAAGGTGTCACACATGTGGTATTGCCGTACTCAGGAGAAGTAGGGCAATGTGTTTTGGGGTATATTTTTACATATACCCATGCTGGGTGAGAGAAATATCTCTGTAAATGACAACTTTTTAAATTTTTTAATACAAAGTTGTCAATTTACAGAGATATTCCTCTCACCCAGCATGGGTATATGTAAAAATACACCCCAAAACACATTGCCCTACTTCTCCTGAGTACGGCGATACCACATGTGTGACACTTTTTTGTAGCCTAGGTGTGTAAAGGGGCTGAAAGTCCAACGAGTACCTTTAGGCTTTACAGGGTTGCTCACAATTTAGCCCCGCCCAAAATGCCAGAACAGTAAACACACCCCATAAATGACCCCATTTCGGAAAGTAGACACCCCAAGGTATTCGCTGAGGGGCATATTGAGTACATGAAAGATTGAACTTTTTGTCACAAACAAACAAAAAAAATTTCCGCTAACTTGTGCCAAAAAAAAAAAATTGGATGAACTCGCCATGCCCCTCACGGAATACCTTGGGGTGTCTTCTTTCCAAAATGGGGTCACTTGTGGGATATTTATACTGCCCAGGCATGTTAGGGGCCCTAAAGCGTGAGAAGAAGTCTGGAATCCAAATGCCTAAAAATGCCCTCCTAAAAGGTACTCATTGGAATTTGGGCCCCTTTGCGCACCTAGGCTGCAAAAAAGTGTCACACATGTGGTATCGCTGTACTCAGGAGAAGTTGGACAATGTGTTTTGGGGTGTCGTTTTACATATACCCATGCTGGGTGAGAGAAATATCTCTCTAAAATGACAACTTTGTATAAAAAAAATGGGAAAAGTTGACTTTTACTGAGATATTTCTCTCACCCAGCATGGGTATATGTAAAAATACACACCAAAACACATTGCCCTACTTCTCCTGAGTACGTCCTTGACATGTCATTGATAAAAAAAAAATGCAATAAGTGTAGATTTATTGGTTTGTTCAAAAGTTATAGCGTTTACAAACTATGGTACAAAAATGTGAATTTCCGCTTTTTGAAGCAGCTCTGACTTTCTGAGCACCTGTCATGTTTCCTGAGGTTCTACAATGGCCAGACAGTACAAACACCCCACAAATGACCCCATTTCGGAAAGTAGACACCCTAAGGTATTCGCTGATGGGCATAGTGAGTTCATAGAACTTTTTATTTTTTGTCACAAGTTAGCGGAAAATGTTTTTTTTTTTTTTTTCTTACAAAGTCTCATATTCCACTAACTTGTGACAAAAACTAAAAACTTCCATGAACTCACTATGCCCATCAGCGAATACCTTGGGGTGTCTTCTTTCCAAAATGGGGTCACTTGTGGGGTAGTTATACTGCCCTGGCATTCTAGGGGCCCAAATGTGTGGTAAGGGGTTTGAAATCAAATTCTGTAAAAAATGGCCAGTGAAATCCGAAAGGTGCTCTTTGGAATGTGGGCCCCTTTGCCCACCTAGGCTGCAAAAAAGTGTCACACATGTGGTATCTCCGTATTCAGGAGAAGTTGGAGAATGTGTTTTGGGGTGTCATTTTACATATACCCATGCTGGGTGAGAGAAATATCTTGGCAAAAGACAACTTTTCCCATTTTTTTTATACAAAGTTGGCATTTGACCAAGATATTTCTCTCACCCAGTATGGGTATATGTAAAATGACACCCCAAAACACATTCCCCAACTTCTCCTGAATACGGAGATACCACATGTGTGACACTTTTTTGCAGCCTAGGTGGGCAAAGGTGCCCAGACATTTGGATACCAGACTTCTTCTCACGCTTTGGGGCCCCTAAAATGCCAGGGCAGTATAAATACCCCACATGTGACCCCATTTTGGAAAGAAGACACCCCAAGGTAATCAATGAGGGGCATGGCGAGTTCATAGAAAAAAAAAAATTTTGGCACAAGTTAGCGGAAATTGATTTTTTACATTTTTTTCTCACAAAGTCTCCCTTTCCGCTAACTTGGGACAAAAATTTCAATCTTTCATGGACTCAATATGCCCCTCAGCGAATACCTTGGGGTGTCTTCTTTCCAAAATGGTGTTATTTGTGGGGTGTTTGTACTCCCCTGGCATTTGAGGGTCTCCGCAATCATTACATGTATGCCCAGCATTAGGAGTTTCTGCTATTCTCCTTATATTGAGCATACGGGTAATGAGATTTTTTTTTTTCCGTTTAGCCTCTGGGCTGAAAGGAAAAAATGAACGGCACAGATTTCTTCATTCGCATCGATCAATGTGGATGAAAAAATCTCTGCCAAAAAAAAAAAGGAGGGGAAAGGCGTCTGCCAGGACATAGGAGCTCCGCCCAAGTTCCATACCCACTTAGCTCGTATGCCCTGGCAAACCAGATTTCTCCATTCACATCAATCGATGTGGATGAATAAATCATTGCCGGGATTTTTTTTTTATTTTTTATATACAAAGTGTTTGCCAAAGTATATGAACACCGCCACCTCCTCAGCTCATATGCCTCGGCAAACGTATCTTTTACTGCAGAGGAGAAATCTCGTCTTGCAGCGCCGCATACACCGACTTGCGTGTAATCTGACAGCAGCGCAATGCTTCTGTCAGAATGCACATCAGTGCTGCAGCTAGTCGATCGGTTGGTCCACCTGGAAGGTAAAAAAAAAAAAAAAAAAAAAAAACCAGGCCGCAACACAATAATTTTATTAACTTTGGAAGAGAACATATAAACTTTAACTTTTTGAACTGAACATTAACCTTTTTGCTTACTGGTGTTTTTTTTTTTTTTTTTTACTTTTATAGAACAAACCTCTCCTTCCCCATGGGTCAATGTGCAAAGCGCAAATCGCCCAAAGATGTGGCGAAGTACGTTATGCACTTTGTCCCATGTGAAAGGAGACGTTTGCAGCAGCTGTGAGTGAATGGGCCCTAATAGCCCTGTGTGCCTGTCCTGGTGAGATGTGATCCCTATGCTAGGTGTGCCTGTGTGTGGTACTTCCGGAAACACTCTCCTAAGCATAGGGCAGGGTGGTCAGGACAGTCAGGACAGAAATAGCGGGTGTCACGCCTTATTCCACTCCTGCTACAGACACAACATCTTTTTCGGGGTGACGGTTGGGTTGAGGTACCAGCAACGACATTGGGAAAATGTTGCTCGTGTAGACGGCTAACTACACTGGTGGATGGGGCCACGGAACCTTCTGGATACAGGAGGTTCTCGATGATCTCTTCCTGGAATTTGAGGAAGGATCGTGTTCTCCCAGCCTTACTGTAGAGTACAAAACTATTATACAGAGCCAATTGAATCAAATATACAGACACCTTCTTATACCAGCGTCTGGTTCTGCGGGAAACTAAATACGGAGACAACATCTGGTCATTGAAGTCCACCCCTCCCATGAGCAAATTATAGTCGTGGACTGAGAGGGGCTTTTCAATGACACGGGTTGCTCGCTGAATTTGTATTGTCGTGTCTGCGTGAATGGAGGAGAGCATGTAAACGTCACGCTTGTCTCTCCATTTCACCGCGAGCAGTTCTTCGTTACGCAAGGCAGCCCTCTCCCCCCTTGCAAGACGGGTGGTAACGAGCCGTTGGGGGAAGCCCCGGCGACTAGGTCGCACGGTGCCACAGGCGCAAATCCGTTCTAGAAACAAATGCCTAAAGAGGGCCACACTTGTGTAGAAATTGTCCACATAAAGATGGTACCCCTTGCTGAATAAGGGTGACACCAAGTCCCAGACTGTCTTCCCACTGCTCCCCAGGTAGTCAGGGCAACCGACCGGCTCCAGAGTCTGATCTTTTCCCTCATAGACACGAAATTTGTGGATATAGCCTGTGGCCCTTTCACAGAGCTTATACAATTTGACCCCATACCGGGCACGCTTGCTTGGGATGTATTGTTTGAAGCCAAGGCGCCCGGTAAAATGTATTAGGGACTCGTCTATGCTCGGGGGTATACAAATCTGCAAATTTCTGGTTGAAATGGTCTATGAGGGGCCGAATTTTGTGGAGCCGGTCAAAAGCTGGGTGGCCTCTGGGACGGGAGGTGGTGTTGTCGCTAAAAAGCAGGAAACGCAGGATGGTCTCAAATCGTGTCCTGGACATAGCAGCAGAGAACATGGGCATGTGATGAATTGGGTTCGTGGACCAATATGACCGCAATTCATGCTTTTTAGTTAGACCCATGTTGAGGAGAAGGCCCAGAAAAATTTTAAGTTCGGAAACTTGGACTGGTTTCCACCGGAAAGGTTGGGCATAAAAACTTCCCCGGTTTGCGGTTATAAATTGTGTGGCATACCGATTTGTTTCTGCCACAACTAAGTCTAAGAGCTCCGCAGTCAAGAACAGCTCAAAAAATCCCAGGGCCGAACCGATATGAGCCGTCTCAACCCGAACTCCAGACTGGGCGGTGAAAGGGGGAACTAATAGTGCGGCTGAAGTTGGTGACTGCCAATCAGGGTTTGCCAGCACCTCAGGGATTCTAGGGGCTCTACGGGCCTGTCTGTGCGGTGGCTGCGACGGGGTAACTACTGCACGTGCCACCGTACCAGCTTCAACTGCCCTTCTGGTGCTCGCTACTTCATCATGTTGTACGGCAGTGCTGGTACTAGGTCCAGGAAGGGCTGCGCTGCTGGTGTATGCCTCACCACGTGATCAGGCAGCGACAGCCCCACTCTGCTGCTCTTGAAGCGGATCCTGCGCAACCTGTGGTCTAGCGAGGGCCGGGTACGCCTGGTGCTATCAGGGACCTCAGCCTCCTCGTCCGAACTTTGGGTCAGAGAGCCAGTGCTTTCTACAGGTTCATATTCTGACCCGCTAGATTCGTCAGATGAGGG
This sequence comes from Bufo bufo, assembly GCF_905171765.1. Lineage (NCBI taxonomy): Eukaryota > Metazoa > Chordata > Amphibia > Anura > Bufonidae > Bufo > Bufo bufo. The sequence continues at coordinate 153,182,144 of NC_053390.1, read as the reverse complement.
TTCCCACTCCTCATCCGACTGGGTCAGAATCCTGTAGGCCTCTTCAGAAGAATACCCCCTGTTTGACATTTTGGACTACTAAATTTAGGGGTATTCCCTGAGACTACCCAAGAAAAAAAGCAAGCCTGTCTTACAAAGGGGAGGCTAGCGAAGTACCGGAGGCCGCTGCGGTTGATAAAAAATATCAAAACAGATTTTTTTTATCGCCGCAACGCGTGTAAAGTGAATGTGCAGTGATCAAAAAATATATATTTTTTGTCACTGCGGCGGGGCGGGCGTGGGTGAACGCACGTGTGGGCGACCGATCAGGCCTGATCGGGCAAACACTGCGTTTTGGGTTTGGGGGCGAGCTAAGGTGACACTAATACAATTATAGATTTGACCGTGATCAGTTTTGATCACTTACAGATACTATAAAAGTACAAATGCTGATTAGCGATACGCTAAACAGCGAATAAGTGACTGCGGTGTGGTGGGCTGGGCGCTAACTCACGCTAAACTACCTAACCAAGGGGCCTAAACTATCCCTAAAACCTAACAGTCAATACCAGTGAGAAAAAAAAAAGTGACAGTTTACACTGATCACTTTTTTTCCTTTCACTAGTGATTGACAGGGGCGATCAAAGGGGTGATCAAAGGGTTAATTGGGGTGCAGGGGGGTGATCTGGGGCTAAAGTGTACTGTTGGTGCTACTCACAGTTCAGTCTGCTCCTCTGCTGGATCCAGCCGACGAAAAGGACCAGCAGAGGAGCAGACAAGCCATATAACAGATCATATTTACTAATATGATCTGTTATACGGCTTGTGATTAGTTTTTTTGAAAATCGCCAGCCTGCCAGCCAATGATCGTTGCTGGCAGGCTGGTGACGAAATTGTTCTTTAACTTTTGCCAGCCCGCGATGCGCATGCGCGGGCCGGCTCTGACCGAAATCTCGCGTCCCGCGAGATGACGCACAGATGCGTCCAGGAGGAATGAATCAACCACCTTCCGGACGCATCCGTGCGTTAGGCGGTCGGGAGGTGGTTAAGGCCAAATTGACCAAAATGCAAAAGAAGCAGTGCAACGATATGCGGGCCATTCAGGAGCGCATGAAGACTATGGAGGAGAGGCAACGCCAGGCCATGAAGGGGGTGCAGGAGATGATCATGCTTTTGGAAAAGTTGCCATAATTATTATTTTTTTTCTAATAAGTTATATAAATCGTTTATACAGTTATAACGTGTATTTAGTTTTTTGTAATATTGCTCGGTTTTAGTGTAATAGCTCGGCCTAAATCAGCCAGAACTGACAGCATCCGGTCAATACATGTCAAATACATATAGGGTCCATTCACACGTATGTAAAATGTGTCCGCATCCGTTCCACAATTGAGAGAAACGTTTACAGACCCATTGATTTTCAATTCCAGTCTGAAAAATTAGGCATTCACAGAATACAGAAGTATGTGTTGGCCATTACAGGCCCCAAAAATTAGCCGTCAGGCGTTCCCCTGACAGCAAATAAATTTGTATTCTGTGGCTCGTGGTACATTAGGCAATCACAGGATACAGAAGTAAGTGTCGGCCATTAGAGGCCCCAAAAATTAGCCGACAGGCGTTCACCTGACGTCAAAGCATTTTTTATTCTGTGGCTGGTGGTAAATTAGGCATTCACAGGATAAATAAGTGTTGGCCATTACAGGCCCCAAAAATTAGCCTCAGGCGTTCCCCTGACAGCAAATAAATTTGTATTCTGTGACTGGTGGTACATTCACAGAATACAAAAGTACGTGTCGGGCATTACAGGCCCCAAAAATTTGCCGACAGGCGTTCCCCTGACAGCAAAACATTTTTTTATTCTGTGGCTGGTGGTACATTAGGCATTCACAGGATAAATAAGTGTCGGCCATTACAGGCCCCAAAAATTAGCTGACAGGCGTTCCCCTGACAGCAAATAAATTTGTATTCTGTGGCTGGTGGTACATTAGGCATTCACAGGATACAGAAGTACGTGTCGGCCATTGCAGGCCCCAAAAATTAGCCGACAGGCGTTCACCTGACAGCAAAGCATTTTTTTATTCTGTGGCTGGTGGTACATTAGGCATTCACAGGATAAATAAGTGTCAGCCATTACAGGCCCAAAAAATTAGGCATTCAACGGACATAAAAGGCCTTTTATGCCGCTGTATTTACCGAAGACAGAGACCATAAATTGTTATGGGTGGTGGCGGATATGAGCTGTCATGAGGAATTTGAATCAAACATGGTCTACTGGTCACTTGTGTTGAATTCCTCAGAGATCCATGCCTCTTTCATTTTTAGAAATGTGAGGTAGTCAACACTGTCGTGAGCTAGGCGAGTGTGCTAATCGGTCACGATCCCACTTGCTGCGCTGAACGTCCTTTTGGACAGGACACTTGACGAGAGGCAGGCCAAGAGTTCCATGGCAAATTGTGCCAGCTCTGGCTACAGGTCAAGCCTGCACACCCAGTAGTCCAGGGGTACCTCGCTCCTCAGAGCGTCCACATTGGCCGTTAACCCGATGTAGTCGGACACCTGTCGGTCTAGGCATTCCCTGAGGCTGGATCCGGAGGGCGGCTGTGGATGGGTTGGTGGAAAGAATGATCTCATATCCGAAGTGGCCAACACATCTTCAAACCACCCTCTTCTTGCATGCGCTGTAGGATTGGTACCCACACCTGTTTCTCTGTAGGTGGAAATTCCTCTGCCAGCGCCCACAACAGCAGAATGCAGCATCTCTTGAAGCAAGGCCTGGAAGTGCTGCTTTCTGACAGCCCTCTGTAATGCTGGTAACATGTCCGCCATTTTGTGTATACCGGGGTTCTAAGTAGGTTTCCACCCAGTACTAGTCCTTGATCTTTATGCTTTTTATACGGGGGTCCCTCTTTAAACACTGGAGCATGAAGGCCCACATTTTCACTAAATTGGAAGCGGTGGAGCGGCCTGGCTCCTGCTCATCGCCCAGGAGAATGTCGTCATCGTTCTCCTCCCCTCAGCCACGGACACCAGGGATCCCAGAAAAGTTTAATGCCTGCTCTTCTTGCTCCTCCTCCTCCCCCGACACCATCCTCCTCTGACTCTTCTTCAGACTCCTGCTGACTTGTCTCAGATGGAGTAGCCCCCCATGGGAAATCATTCAGCATTGCGACTTCCTCATCTTCCTGCTCCTCTATGGCTTGATCAATGATACGACGCAATGCACGTTCCAGAAATAAGGCATAAGGTACGGTGTCACTGATGGCGCCCTGGCTGCAAATGACCAGTTTGGTGATCTAATCAAATGGCCGCAAAAGTCTGCATGCGTCGTGCATGATCAGCCACTGGCGCTGTGAGAAAAAAAAAAAAGCTACCCAGAACCTGACCTGCCGCAGAGTTCGTACAGGTAATCGATAGCAGCACGTTTCAAGCATATACAAGGTGGAGTTCTAGCGAGTCGAGCAGTCACAAATCAGATGTCTGACGGGCAAGTGGTGTCATCACTAAACGTCAGCAAGGCAATCAATGGCCGTGTAAGATTGTCTAAAATAACCAGAGATTTTCCTGGCCTCCTAAAAGACGTCCTGGACCCCGGGGTATTTGGTAACGAATCGCTGCACGGCTAAGTTCAGGACGTGTGCCATGTATGGCATGTGTGTCATTTTGCCCTGTTTCAGCGCGCTCAGCAGATTGGCACCGTTGTCGCACACCACTTTACCAACTGTCAAATTGGTAGCCACTGATCGGCCTGTGACCGCAGAGCTGAAAGGAGTGCAGGACCGGTGTGGCACTTTGCTTCCGGGCACTACTGCTGCAGCACAGCATGGCAACGTCTCATCTGGCATGTCGAATAGGTTCTGGGGAGCTGGGGGGGTGCAGCGGAAGAGGCGGTAGCAGTGGAAAAGGAGGAGTCAGCCGAGGAAGAGAGGGAGGATGGGGTAGGAGGAGGAGAAGAAGAGGCAGGCCTGCATGCATTCCATGGCGGTAACACCAAATACACACGGGTGCCACGGGTTGCATGCTTGACAGCCGTCAGAAGGCTCACCCAGTGGGCAGTAAAAGTTATGTACCTTCCCTACCCGTGTTTGCTAGACCACTTGTCTATGGTCAGATGTATCTTGGCACTGACACTGTGTGCCAGAGATACATTCACTTGATGCTGAACATGGCCACATAGCTCTGTGATGCCCTTCTGGGAGAAATATTTCCATCCGGGGACCTTCCATTGTGGTGTGTCAATGGCCACAAATTTTCTTAAGGCCTCCGAGTCCACCAGTTTATATAGCAGTAGTTGGCAGGCTAGCAGTTCTGACAAGCCGGCGGTCAGCCATTGGGCAAGAGGGTTATCCGGCGTCATCAAATTTTTACGCTCAAACATTTGGGCCATGTAAGCCTCCCTTTTGCCAGATGATCGCGACGACGGCAAGGTGGAAGGTGGAGTGGAGGACAAATGGGAGGAGAGAGGAGAAGGAGAAGAGGCAGGATGTGGAGCTCCGGGAGTGTGGCTTTGTGGGTTCAGACGGTGTTGCTCCCACTGGGCCCGGTGATGGGAGGCCAGGTGCCTTCTTAAGGTGGTCGTTCCTAGGTGAGTGTTGGGCTTGCCGCAACTTATGCGTTGACAGCACAAGCTTCAGATGGTAATACTATTGTCAGCAGCGGACAAGTTAAAAAAAGTCCACACTGCGGAGCCATGTGCCGGCGTCCTGGGAGTGCCAGATGTGACCGTGCATGGTGGATGGCTTGCTCCAGATACATTTGCAGTCTGCTTTTTGCCTCCTGTGCACTGCGATTTCTGCCTGATTCTCCTAGTTCTACCCCCTATCTGCTGCTCGGTCTCTCCCTCTGAACTCTCCTCCTCTTCCTCTCTTGTGGGCACCCACGTGACATCCTTTGACATGTCATCGAATATCTCTGCAGCGCTAAGTGGTTGAGACCTCGACAGGCACGGTGGGCCCTCTTTTTCTCTCACTTCCCTCTACTGATCCCCTACAGGCCCGGGTCCAAAAAAAGCAAGGCTGACGCCCTATCCCGAATGCATTGCTCTGTGACCGAAACTGCACCTCCAGAGACTATCCTACCAATGACTTTCTTTCTAGCTACCCGCCATTCCCTAATTGAAGGAATCAGAAGGGCCAGTTCACCATTTCCAGAGGAGGCTGTCCACCTACCACTCAAACAAGGACTGTGCTACCACCTCTAATGGATCTATGTCACTGCATCCTAATGGGTACCTGTACTGCAACACTGCCACGAACACCCTACAACAGGCCACAGGGGCTAGCGTAATACTCAGGAGTATGACCTACTCCACTTCTGGTGGCCTTCCCTTGCAGCGGATGTACGCTCCTACATAGAATCCTGTCCTATTTGTGCAATCCACAAGCATCCTACTACCCGACCTGTCGGCCGCTGGCCTATTGCAACCCTTGCCAATACCATTGGCATCTTGGAGGAATATTGCAATGGACTTTATCATGGAGTTTCCCTCTTCACAATCTTGTGCCTCCATTATGGTGGTGGTAGACTGGTGTACCAAGAGGGCCCACTGCATCCGAACCTCTAACCTCCCCACTGCCCTGGAGACCTCTAACCTTTTCCTACAACATGTGTTCTGGCTCCATGGGTTTCCGGATAACATCGTCTCTGATAGGGGTTCCTAATTCACGTCCCAATTCTGGACCCACTTCTGCCGGAGTCTCCACATCACCTGCAGTCTATCTTCTGCATTTTAGCTACAGACTAATGGACAGACTGAGAGGACCAATCAAACACTGGAGCAATACTTCAGATGTTACTCCTTATATCTGCAGGATGATTGGGTGAGTCATCTTCCCCTGGCTGAAATCACGCAAGACATTCAACAACATTCATCCACAGGCCTCTCTCTATTTTTTGCCAACTACGGCTATCATCCTATAACCCTTTTGGATCTACCAATTGATGCCCCAGTACCAGGGGTGACCCAGCAGCTCCGGCATCTCAGAGAACTACAGCGGGCACTCCTACGGTAGCTCCAAGTTACCCAACGGTGCTAGAAGATACAAGTCGACCGCCGGAGGGTAGGATCCCTGTGGTACAAGAAGGGGGACAAAGTATGGTTGTCCACCCAGCGCCTCTGGCTCTCCTGCCCTTCCAAGAAGTTGGGTCCCCGTTACCTTGGTCCTTTTCACATCATGGACCTGGTCAACAAGGTTAATGCTAAGCTCCAGCTTCCCACATCCCTGGGCATCCACCCTGTGTCCATGTATCCTTATTGAAGCCACACCGTGCCAATCCGTTCCCAGACCGCATACCTGCTCCTCCTCCTCCCATCCAGGTGAATAATGATGATGAATACGAAGTCCCGGAGATAGTGGACCCCCGCTGCCGGCGAGGGTACTTGAGTATCTCATCCACTGGAAGGGGTACGGTCCTGAGGAGCGTTCCTGGGAGCCCTCGGAAGGGGTTCATGCGGATGCAGAGGTGCGGGCGTTCCATCAGGCCCATCCAGAGAGATCTTCCCAAGGTCGCTTCCGGAGGCCACTACTTGGTGGAGGGCTCTGTCAGGAAGACGGGGACATCATTTTTTCCCAGGGTCGGAGGGTACCATGTAGGGTATGAACTTGGCAGATCCACAGGCGTCCCAGCCGCTAATGTGCTCATTTAGTCCTCAGCTATGGACCTTGCTGGAGGAGGTTTCCCAGCCCACACACACACACCTTCACCTGCTATTGGGCCGTAGGAAAGGAAGCTTCCTGGTCACCTTGGAGACCAGGGACGGACACACACAACCTCTGGCTATAAAAACCTGATCAGAGCCCTGGTTCAGTGCTGAGTTATTCTACCTGTTGGTGAGACATACTAAACTCCCTAGATACCTTCCTTGTTGTTTCCTTCTGGCTTCCTGCCTCGACCTGGGATTTACGTATTTTTGTTGAATTGTCCTTGGTGCCTTGTTTACTGGCTGCTACCCGCCAGTGGGCTCCCTCCTTGCTGTTCTCTTTTGAGGCTCATGTGTCAGAGCTTGACCTCTGCCAAAATGAACCAGGGGCTACTAAACAAGTGTCTAAGGGCTGTTTTTGGTATTGCAGCTCAGGCACATTCACTTGAATGTGCTTGTGATCAATGAACATGACTTCACTGCCCCAGCAAAAAGTTACTGAGGATCGATCATCAATATTAAACTTTAAGTCAGTGGGATTTGCCAACATTGGTTGGTATCCATTTAAAAATAAATAGTGTATAGTTTCCATAAATTAACACTAATCTGAACAGACTAATGAATATGCTACAATAAAATACTGTACATTATTTTGATTTGATACATATTATATAATATTTTTACTTTTATTTTTACTTTGTTTTAACCTATTTTAATAAATAATATTTTATTGCCTTGAGTGTTTTAGATTCTAGAAATATACTGTAAACACATATTCACACTCCAGATTTTAATTGCATAACATAACTTGAAGATATCACGCTACTTTTTCATTAACCTTTGTGAATGGCAAATTCAATTTATGTATATAATTTTTTTTTTAGAAAGCTTTTGGAATATTTTAGAACATTTTATGTATATCTTAATGATTTACTCTGAGTAAGGTGATTTTGAGAAGTATGTATTTTAATATAAATGCCTTGGGTAAATAATATTGAAAACAAATGTCCTTCTGCTGAACTTTTCAATAAATCTAGTAACCTTTTTCTTTATAAAGTACAGTAGACATTAATATTATAGATTTATTTAGTTACCTTAAAGGGAAGTACTACAAGTAAAGCTTTACTGTATATGCAAGGTCACTAAGTTAAGGCAAGCAATGCATACAAATTTCTCTACATATTATGTAATGGCTAAAGCTTGTAGTTTATTTGTTGCATTATTCATGTTTGGTAGTCCAGACTTAGATTTAGTTTATGACTCTTCTTTGCCTAAAACATAAAAAAAAATATAGTCTGGAACTAAAAAAAAAAACATTGCAGAAACATAGCAAAAATATAGCCAATTACCAACCATGTCAATAAAAATGGTTAGTCTAAAGTTGTTAAAGAGTCTCTCTCGGCATGATCAACCCTATTAAACCAAGCATACTGCCTGGTATGGGTTGAGCATGCTGATTAAGATGATACCATTCATTTCTCTGTATGTTAAATGACTGCAGAGATCTCTGCATTTTTATTCATATGCAAATGAGCACAGAGCACCAGAGAGTGAGGCTGAATCCTTGGAACACCCTCTGTGCTCTGCACAGTCTCCCCTCCCCTTGATTGACAGGGCTAAACATCAGCATGCTGAGGGCAGAGCTGTGTCCTAGAGCTATGTCATAGCATGTACATATCTTATACACTATTTGCTATAGTGTTTTCTATGCTTAGAAAGCAATTCTCTATGCTTAGAAAGCTTATACATATTACTGGTTTATTCAAAAACACAATATGTAATTATAAAGACAGTAGTAATATGTATTAGCTTTCTAAGCATAGAAAAACACTTCTCTCAGTATGATAAGGCTGTAGCTTGGAGGTACAGTAAGTGGTCAGCATTCTTAATGGAATGCATGAATTTGCAAACACTGACACCAATCATTTAATGTCCATTCTTAGTATTTGCACACTGCTGGACCACCAATGACTAGTTATTACATTACAATTATACAATTATAGGACCACAAGCAACATGAGCAAGTGTATTCTGGGTATGTGGCTGCATCATTTTTTTTTTTTCCACTGAAGGGCTGATGAAGATTAGATGTACTTTAGCCCTGACAATCATTGAGGAGTGCACAGACTGAATGAGTATTACAACAGCAGTGCCCCAAAGCTTCTGACCAGCCCCACGGTGCTCAAACTAGCTAATTTCCAGAACAATAAAAAGGCTGATATCTTGGGAATGCTGAAAGCTACAAACATAACTAAGGTATTGTTTTAATCAGCATGATCAACCTTATATGGCAATATACCTGATTTAGTAAAGTTGATGCTGACAGATGCTCTTTAATACAGTTTAAAAGTTTTTTTTTTTTTTGCTAAAGTGGTTATATGAAGCAGACAATACTGTTTTAAAATGAAACAATCAGGTAGCCTTCCCTGTGTCTGTTTAAATTACTGAAACATGTCCAGTCGCATTTACATTTCTAATTAATGCATATTAATTAATCACAATGGATAAAAGGCAGCTTTCACCTGCTCCTCCACTAGATGAGCCCGAACACCGCACCTGGAAGCGGTAATATTATAACGACTGAAGATAAAAGATCCAGACTCCAAGCCTATTGTTAGTATTTTTACTATTTCAGATTGAAAAGGGAGGAGAGGGTTGCCATTCAGAAACCTATATGTATTAGTATCATTGGCATCCTCAAAATCTGAGATATCCATGTTTTGATTGTTACATCCCATGGATTGAGAATTTCTTAACAGAACATCTATCCTATACAATCAAGGTCTTTCGCCTTAGACCCTTATCAAGAGTTTGTGGAGAGGGGCTTGTGTCTTCTATACAATAAAACTAAATCAGTCAACCTTTGTACTAAATTTTCCAAGCACATGAATTTAACTCATGATGAGTGGAAAGCATTGCAAGATCTGAAAGTTAGCGATGACTTGATTATAAAAGAAGCCGACAAGGGAGGAGTGGTGGTCATATTGGATAGTGGAGTATATAAGACTCAGATTTTGAGGATGCCAATGATACTAATACATATAGGTTTCTGAATGGCAACCCTCTCCTCCCTTTTCAATCTGAAATAGTAAAAATACTAACAATAGGCTTGGAGTCTGGCTTTCTGAGTAAAAATTTAATGGATTATATCTATATACAGCATCCAGTCGTATATATCTTTCACATACTCCCGAAAGTCCACAAAGGTGTATTCCCTCCACCATCAAGGCTAATAGTAGCAGGGATAGGTTCCTTTTCTGAGAGATTGTCAGAATGGATTGATACGCTTCTTCAACCATTGATTCCACCTATCCCAGGTTTTCTCAAAGACACTAGGTCTGTAATATAGGCCTTTTCTGTTTTTGAATGGAAAAATGCCTTCACATGGGTTACTGCGGAGTGGTGGCATTGTACACCAATATTCCGCATAATCTGGCATTACAGTCGCTGCACTGGTTTCTCAATAGATATAGTGATTATTCTGAGGAATTGCAGGAGTATATAGGGATTGTGGTTGATTTCCTCCTCAGGCACAATTTTTCTGTGTTTGATTCCAATTTCTATCTCCAGGTCTCTGGAGTGTCGATGGGGGCCAAGTTCTCTCCCTCCATAGCCAATATTTTTATGGCGTGGTGGGAGGGATGCTTTCTCCTCGTCGACACCCAACCCTTTTGTGATAGGATACAGTGGTATGGTCACTACATCGATGACCTGCTCTTTGAATGGTCTGGTGATGTGGCGGCCATACCGCTGTTTTCTGACTACTTAAACTCGTGTCTGGATTCTGTTTCTTTTAGACTTCAGCATGATGTCAATGGGGTTAATTTTCTGGATTTGTGCCTGAGGGGGGGGGTATCGCCTTTTCTAGAGTCCTTACTGCTACCTTTAGAAAGGAGTTAGCTGGCAATACCATTTTATATGTGTCTTCTTGACACCCACCTCATACAATACAAAATAAATATTCCTAAGGGAGGACTAATCATTGCTCAGATTTGATTTCATACACACAAGAAGCCACTAGCTTAACTAACAGATTGTTATCTAGGTCTTATTAACACAAGCACATTTCCATTTCTAAAAACGCAGTGTTGGCTATGGATAGAAAATCCCTTGTGTTTCCTCCAACAAAGCCAACTTGTCAGTATACCCATTCATCTCAGCCCAAACAATCAGTTACCACCTTTGTCACACAATACAGTGAGGATTTTTCTGATATATGTAAAATAATTAATAAATACTTACCCTCACTGGCCTGTGATCAACAGTGGATGGACATAGTAACAAAGGGTATAAAATGTGTAGCTTGGAGACCTACTACTTTAAAGAATATAATAAGCACTAGTCTTTACCAAGATAAAAAAAACTCCAAAACAAACTTTGCTTTTAAAAAAGGGCAGCTACAAATGTGGTCACAAAAATGGTATATGTTGTGACCATACTAAGATCAACAGATGTTTTAAATCCACCTCAAATAATAAAGAGTATGCTATTCAGTCCTATTTAAATTGTAATACTAAATTGTATTTAATTACCTGTGAAGCATGTAACCTGCAGTATATCGGGTGCACTACAAATGAAATCAAGTCTAGGATTCTGAAACATATTTCTGATGTTCCCCACTATGAAAGTCGCAACGTGTCTGCGGCAAGTCTACACTTTGCGGTAGTTCATGGAGGTGATACATCTAGACTAGTCGTACAAGGACTTGAGAGAGTCGGGATCCCCGCAAGGGGGGGGGGGCATAGAAGGAAGTTCTTGAATATGCAACCCAATGGCTTAAATAAAAGGCACAATTTAATACTACAATACTAGGAGGATGTCTTTTGCTATTTTATGTGCATTCTATTGAGGTTACGTAATCATTTGTGTTTTTCAATGTTTAGTCTTTATATTTCTTTTGCACTAGTTTGTTTTGCACATTATGTAACTTTTTGGGTGATGTCATTTTGTTACTGATTGTGCCTTGTGTGTTTCCCCGGGCCATGTGATTTTATGATTGCATGGCCAGCTGATTGGGTAACATATAAGATGCAAACATTTGAAGGTTTTATATGTCATGAGGAAGGACCGCAATTGTTTTATGGTCTGAAATGCGTTGACGAAACTGTCCTGTATATGAAGATTTTAACCGTGAATAAAGTATCTTTTCCTGCTATAATACGGAGCTGGATCTTTTCTCTTCAGTCATATTAATTAATGTCTCTTTCTTTCACTTGCTTTGCAGATCAAGGATAATTAGTGCAGGTTTATTAACAAGAAGCATCATAACCAATGAGAACCCATTCTCAAGGAAAAGGCTACTATTGTGGCATGACAACACAGCTACAGTTTAAATAGAAACCAGTGCTGGAGTGCTAAACAGGTGGGAACTTTCCTTATATGTGCAAAGACAAAACTTGGAGAAAAAATAATTCTTCAAATTTAGGTTGTTAATTACAAAGGGGAGATTTATGAATTAAAGTGAGCCAGAATTCTGGAGCAATTTGTGTGAAAAATTAAATTCATGCCTTATCCAACATGTATTGTTTCAAATGCTTCTTTCACACATCAGTTCACTGACTCTGAAAATGTGTCCATAAAATTGCAGCACTTTTTCACAAATTTCTGGCAAACTATATTGAAACTTAAAATTAACTTACATTAGACAAGACAGCTTTAAAGAAGCACTACTGCAGCCACTGTTTTAAATCTGGCACATCTTTAGACTGCCTAGTTTACACTGTCTACATATTAGATGGGATTAGGAAATATGCCCCATTGTTTCCTAGTACTTAGTATTTTTTCATAATATAAACATAATTTTATATACTGTATTTTTTTTTGCCTCTAAGGGTATGGACACATGGTGCAGTGTGTCACAGTTGGGTTTTGGCTGCCACGCGGCCAAGTACCACATAGCAGTACAAGCCACAGCAGGATCGTATTAAACATATTAAGTGTTTATTGTTAATAAATACGGAGATATGTCGCACTAGAGTGAGAGGGGATCTCTCAGAGGTGCTCCCACTGACAGACAACACCCAGTCTGACAAAGTGTGAATAAATAAATAAATAGTAGTGGGGCACTCTCTGTAGAAATGGGATCTTTATTGATAATCGGATAAAATTTGACAATAAATAGTTCAAAGTCAAAAATATAGTGCTGTTCAAATTAATAGCAACAATAAGTAACAATGTTAGTATACTATGAAATCATTAAACTCTAGAATAAAAAAAAATACAATATTATACATAAATATATGGATCCCAATTAATAATGTAATTCCTAAAAACCAACAGTCTGTAAATTCTCCGGTGGTTTAAAAGAAATCACAATAAGACAAGTGGTAAAATTATCGACCAGATGCGGTGTTCGATATAAATATTCGAAAAGTAGAATTGGCTGATAAAATTTGATTATAAAAAAATCGTAAGAAAAAAATCAGGTTTTTCGAGTGTTCAAACTATGTACCAGGTACTATCCGATTTTTGGCACAAAACAGTTAATAGTCAGGTGTTATTCTATTCAAAACACCAATAGGAGTCAGTAGCATGTGGAGCGGCGTCCCACTCACTGTATGCAGACAGCGGCGTCCCGCTGTATTTTCAACAGAATGCGATCGCTTGTTTTCGAGAGGAATTAGCACAGTCTTACCGGGAGGTCTTTTGAATGGACTTCGTGCCCTCGACACGGTGTACCTTTTTTGAGGATTAGGGTTCCGGTCTCAAGGGCTGTTTTGTTTGGTTTTAAATTCCGCGCCAAACCTCTAAGCACACGTGATCTTGTAGTGAGGCTAGATATTGTTCGTGCAGTAAAGGTTTTTCTTAGGCGGTTCGATGTTTTTTATAAGATAGTGTCCATGCCTGCCTCAGTCTGTTGATGTGCTCTCCAAATGGGGGTGGTATAAGACGCGTTTCGGGGTTTCAGAGCAGTGACCCCTTCATCAGCGGTTGACATCCCCCTGTTCATGCCCCACCTTTATAGTGGTCAAAGTATGTGAGAAAACCTGGTTTGGGATAGAATTTTTCAGATATCCTTGGATCTCGATTTTACCTAAAGAATCTTCAAATGTGTCTATATACAAATGGAACCCTCCATCTTAATTATCAGCATTCTTACTGGCCGGTTGATTAAGTTAAAATCTGTATATATATATATATATATATATATATATATATATATATTTGGCACATTATTTCATAAAACCATAAAAACTTAAAAGACATAAAACCATAAAAAACTGGTTGTTGCATACAGTTAATATACATTGAATTTGGAGTCCTATAGTATAAAAAACACACTGGTACCGCATGCGTTTTCAATGCGGTTTCAGTGCGTTTGGATATTTATGTATAATATTGTATTGTTTTTATTCTAGAGTTTAATGATTTCATAGTATACTAACATTGTTACTTATTGTTGCTACTAATTTGAACAGCACTATATTCTTGACTTTGAAGTATTTATTGTCAAATTTTATCCGATTATCAATAAAGATCCCATTACTACAGAGAGTGCCCCACTACTATTTATTTGTTTATTGTTAATAACTGCAAAACCTCACAGTCAATAGCAATGAACATACACTGCGTGCAGAATTATTAGGCAAATGAGTATTTTGACCACATTATCCTCTTTATGCATGTTGTCTTACTCCAAGCTGTATAGGCTCGAAAGCCTACTACCAATTAAGCATATTAGGTGATGTGCATCTCTGTAATGAGAAGGGGTGTGGTCTAATGACATCAACACCCTATATCAGGTGTGCATAATTATTAGGCAACTTCCTTTCCTTTGGCAAAATGGGTCAAAAGAAGGACTTGACAGGCTCAGAAAAGTCAAAAATAGTGAGATATCTTGCAGAGGGATGCAGCACTCTTAAAATTGCAAAACTTCTGAAGCGTGATCATCGAACAATCAAGCGTTTCATTCAAAATAGTCAACAGGGTCGCAAGAAGCGTGTGGAAAAACCAAGGCGCAAAATAACTGCCCATGAACTGAGAAAAGTCAAGCGTGCAGCTGCCAAGATGCCACTTGCCACCAGTTTGGCCATATTTCAGAGCTGCAACATCACTGGAGTGCCCAAAAGCACAAGGTGTGCAATACTCAGAGACATGGCCAAGGTAAAAAAGGCTGAAAGACGACCACCACTGAACAAGACACACAAGCTGAAACGTCAAGACTGGGCCAAGAAATATCTCAAGACTGATTTTTCTAAGGTTTTATGGACTGATGAAATGAGAGTGAGTCTTGATGGGCCAGATGGATGGGCCCGTGGCTGGATTGGTAAAGGGCAGAGAGCTCCAGTCCGACTCAGACGCCAGCAAGGTGGAGGTGGAGTACTGGTTTGGGCTGGTATCATCAAAGATGAGCTTGTGGGGCCTTTTCGGGTTGAGGATGGAGTCAAGCTCAACTCCCAGTCCTACTGCCAGTTTCTGGAAGACACCTTCTTCAAGCAGTGGTACAGGAAGAAGTCTGCATCCTTTAAGAAAAACATGATTTTCATGCAGGACAATGCTCCATCACACGCGTCCAAGTACTCCACAGCGTGGCTGGCAAGAAAGGGTATAAAAGAAGAAAATCTAATGACATGGCCTCCTTGTTTACCTGATCTGAACCCCATTAAGAACCTGTGGTCCATCATCAAATGTGAGATTTACAAGGAGGGAAAACAGTACACCTCTCTGAACAGTGTCTGGGAGGCTGTGGTTGCTGCTGCACGCAATGTTGATGGTGAACAGATCAAAACACTGACAGAATCCATGGATGGCAGGCTTTTGAGTGTCCTTGCAAAGAAAGGTGGCTATATTGGTCACTGATTTGTTTTTGTTTTGTTTTTGAATGTCAGAAATGTATATTTGTGAATGTTGAGATGTTATATTGGTTTCACTGGTAAAAATAAATAATTGAAATGGGTATATATTTGTTTTTTGTTAAGTTGCCTAATAATTATGCACAGTAATAGTCACCTGCACACACAGATATCCCCCTAAAATAGCTAAAACTAAAAACAAACTAAAAACTACTTCCAAAAATATTCAGCTTTGATATTAATGAGTTTTTTGGGTTCATTGAGAACATGGTTGTTGTTCAATAATAAAATGAATCCTCAAAAATACAACTTGCCTAATAATTCTGCACTCCCTGTAGAATAAACAATTTTGTTCTAATCAATTAATATGATCCTGCTTCTGCTTGTACAGCCCCACAGTACTAGGGCACAAAGCTACCATGTCCCAAATGCAGTATGGCCACAAAGTGTTGCCATGCCTTTAGGGCTGTCTGCTGATCATATGACCTGTGACCTGCTGTATCTACCATGAAGGCAGGAAGGTAGACCATGCCACTGCTATGGGGCTCAAGGGGCAGGAACTGAATTGCTTCTCTTGTTCACAACATAAATTCACTGTATTTTGCAGCAGTCACCATTAGGGGAACTCAGTTCAAAGAAGTTATTTACAGTTTTGATTCATATTAATGACATGTTTATACATTTATATGCACTTAGCGCCCCCTAGTGGTGACTTAGAACAGCCAGCTTTATAGTAGAGTATATAGTATAGTATAGTATAGTATAGTATTATGTCAGTGGTCTGGTACAGGTAAGTATACAGTGAACCTATAAATATGTTGAGAATTATGGTTTTCAGAAAAAGTGTCATCTTTATAAAGCACCTGTTCCACTTTGTCTGACATGGAAGTTAGATAAAGTGGGTGAGGAGAAAACTGACTTTTTATTGCAATTTTATTTAATTCAAAAATTTATTGTGCTTTTTTTTAAAAAAAAAATCATAAATTAGGCTGAAATCTGTGAGGGGCAGGGCATTGGATTTAATATTGCCTGGGAGTATTTGATGCAGTCATACTGGGAAGCTGTGTGGGCCATACCAAACTGAGATCAGTGTATGCCCCTGCATATGATTTATTATTTGAGTACTTGCAGTAACACAACAGCAGCAGTACTGCTGCCTATATTATGTACAAAGCACTCAGTGGAGGTGCAAGGCAACATACAGTGCCTTGCAAAAGTATTCACCCCCCTTGACTTTTTTCTTGTATTGGTGCCTCACAACCTGGAATTAACATGGATTGTTTGAGGATTTGCATCATTTAAGTTACAGAACATGCCCACAACTTTGAAGATTTTTTATTATTTTATTATTGTGAAGCAAACAACAAATAGCACAAAATAACAGAAAAGGTCAATGTGCATAACTATTCACCCCTTAAAGTCAATACTTTGTAGAGCCACCTTTTGCGGCAATAACAGCTCCAAGTCGCTTAGGATAAGTCTCTATGAGCTTGCCACATCTTACTACTAGGATTTTTGGCCATTCCTCCTTGCAAAACTGCTCCAGCTTCTTCAAGTTGGATGGTTTGCGCTTGTGAACAGCAATCTTTAAGTCTGACCATGGATTTTTTTATTTGATTGAGATCTTAACTTTGACTAGGTCATTCCAACACATTTACATGTTTTCCCTTAAACCAATCAAGTGTTGCTTTAGCAGTGTGTTTGGGGTCATTGTCCTGCTGGAAGGTGAACCTCCATCCTAGCCTCAAATCCAGCACAGAGTAGTACAGGTTTTGCTCAAGAATATCCCTTTATTTAGCACCATCCATCTTTCCCTCAACTCTGACCAGTTTCTCAGTCCCGGCTGCTGAAAAACATCCCCACAGCATGATGTTGCCACAATCATGTTTCACTGTGGAGATGGTGTTCTTTGGGTGATGTGATGTATTGGGTTTGCGCCAGACATAGCATTTTCTTTGATGGCCGAAAAGTTCAATTTTAGTCTCATCAGACCAAAGGACCTTCCTCCATTCATTTTGGGAGTCTCCCACATGCCTTTTCGCAAACTCATAACGTGCCTTTTTGTTTTTTTTCTGAAAGTAATGGCTTTCTTCTGGCCACTCTGCCATTAAGCCCAACTCTATGGAGCGTACGGCTTATTGTTGTCCTATATACAGAAACTCCAGTCTCTGCTGTGGAACTCTGCAGCTCCTCCAGGGTTACCTTAGGTCTCTGTGCTGACTCTCTGATAAAAACCCTCCTTGCACGGTCCATGAGTTTTGGTGGGCGGCCGTCTCTTGGCAGGTTTGCTGTTGTGCCATGTTCTTTCCATTTGGTTATGATAGATTTGATGGTGCTCCTGGGGATCATCAAAGATTTGGATATTTTTGTATAACCTAACCCTGACTTGTACTTCTCAACAACATTGTCCCTTACTTGTTTGGAGAGTTCCTTGGTCTTCATGTCAGTGTTTGGTTAGTGATGCCTCTTGATTTGGTGTTGCAACATCTGTGGCCTTTCAAAAAGATGTTTATATGTAATGACAGATCATGTGACACTTAGATTGCACACTGGTAGACATCATTTCTGTCACTGCCTATGTTGTGTGCTGTGACACTGTTGCTACACTTGCGGTTGCCCGCGGCAACGTGTTGCTGTGTGTGCATGCGGTGGCAGTGTCTCGGCTTTCTGGGTGATTGCCGTGACATGGTTGCCACGCATTTTGTTGCCTGAGGCAACGTGTAGCTTTCTATGCTTGTGTGTGCACTTCCCCTTTAAGTGGCTTCCTTCCCTTGTCTGGTGTTGGAAGGGTTAACTCCCTTCCTAGTGTTTTGTTAACACTGGGTTTATGTGTGTGTGTGTGTGGCTGCTTGGGCTATTTAGCCTCTGCTGGATGCCTGAAGCTGAGGGATACTCCAGCCATGGTGTGTGCTGGAGCTATCCTCCTGGTCTTCATATTCCATCTGTCCAGTGAGGGCCACCCTTGTGGTCATTGTTGTTCTTATGGTGTCTCACGTTTGTTGCAGCTATGAGTGTCCTGGGTCACTGTGTGGTTTGTGGTGTGTGCTGTGTCCTTTTAATGTTGGTGTGGACACCAGCACTTGTGCACAAGTTCTAGTCAGTGTCTGTGGCAGGTAAGTGTGTTACTCGCTTACCTGCCATCTCTATAGCTGTATGTGTTCCCCTCTCCTTGCAGCCTGGCCTCAGATAGAGACTCCTGTTCCTCCATGACTGGGATGAACAGGTCGTCTCTCCCCTGCTCCTATGTGAGGGATTACCAGGGCGATTTAGGGTTTCTAGGAATCCTGAGTATGAGTCGTCCTACCATCGGGGTCCGCTCATACAGTGAGGAGTCAGGGAGAGGATTAGGGATCTTGTAGGAGGTGACCTGCTCCCTTATTACTCCTTTTGGCCAGGCTGATCCCCTTTACCCTTTGACACCGCACGGTGGGGGGTTCCCCCCCACTCCCCGCCGTGACAATTTCACTAATTATGTGACTTCTGAAGGAAATTGGTTGCACCAGAGCTTTTTATGGGCTTCCTAACAAATGGGGTGAATACATAAACACATGCCAATTTTCTGTTTTCTATTTCCAAACAATAGTTTTATTTATATATTTTTCACATTTCACTTCACCAACTTAGACTATTGTGTTCTGATCCATCACATAAAATTCAGATTAACAAAACATTGAACTTAAGGCTGTAATGTAACAAAACACAAAAAAGTCAAGTGGGGTGAATACTTTTGCAAATCACTGTAAGTACAAAGCTTGCAAGTCCCAATACTAATGTCTCAAATACTTTTGATTATATAAAATCTTGACCTGAAATCATAGTCAATGCTATAAACAGTCTCTGATCCTGTTCCTGATTCAACTTTGCCATTCACACACCATTGAACATCTTAATAATTAATCATTTGATTGCACATAACAGCCAGATAATTACAAATTGTTCTCTGTAGCATTAATCATTTTGAAAAGCAGAAGATGAGAGCGCTGTATCAAGAGATAAAGCTTTTAGTGCGTGTTATCTTTTAGATTTGGATTGGCTAACATGGTTCACTGGAACTTTTACTCGAACTGATTAGTGAAACAACAGTGTAATATTAATTTAACTTAAAAGAATAAAACACCACACATAAATAAGTGGAAATCTCTTCATGCCACACCCATGGTTTGCTTAGAAAATACCCCAACATATAAGATGAGTGAATTTCTTGACATTTGCTTTGTGTCCGAATCAGCAAAATTTTCAAAATAATCAATTTATGTCCGAATCAATTCTAAATGAATCAAATATGCTCCAATTGGCCAGAAAATTGATATATGACACTCTGTAGTCTCCTAAGATTCATTTAAAAAAATATATATTTTAGTATATATTTAAAAAAAAAATTAAATACATTTTAAGCTCTCCTTTTAAGCACTATAATGCAATGACAGCTATAACAATAACAGGGTGACACTGACATACATAGCTATGGGTAAACACATGGTTGAAAGTGTTAACAAACAGCATGTTCAAAAACACACTACACCGTTTCATGTGTTATGATTTTTCATAGTGGAAACTTTCCAAAAATTTTCCCTAATTGGGGGAAGATAGTGTTTAAACAAACACAGTGTTATCAGAAAAAAACAGTGGCTTGTTGGGACCAAGTGTCCAAAAATTACAGTATGCATTAAAGGGCATCTGTCAGCAGATTTGTACCTATAAAACTGGCTAACCTGTTGCATGTGTGCTGAAGGCATCTGTGTTAGTCCCATGCTCTTATATGCTGGCATTGCTGAGCAAAATCAAATTTAAATTTATGTAAATGAAACAATGGGGGTGTTGCCATTACAACTAGAGGCTCAGTTCTCTCTGCAACTGCTGTGCCCTCTGCACTTTTATTGACAGAGCTGATGATGTTTTCACTGCCTGGCCCTATCATTCAAAGTGCAGAATGTGCTAAAGTTGCAGAGAGAGCTGAGCCTCTAGGTGTAACAGCAATGCGACCTTTGTTCCTAGAGGTGCATATTAGTGATGAGCGGCAGGGGCAATATTCGAATTCGCGATATTTCGCGAATATTTGGGCGAATATTCGCCATATATTCGAGAATTTGCGAATTCATGATCTCCAGGCATTATTTTCTTGATTGCGAAAATTCGCATAGAATTCGCATAAAATATGCGCATAAAAAATCGCATGAACTGGTATTTAAAAAAAAAAATTTATATTCGCAATTACGAATATATTTAGCGATATTCTAAATATTCGCGAAATTCTCGAAGTGTCGATATTCGCGATTAAAATTCGCAATTCGAATATTCGTGATCAACACTAGTGCATATGCATATATTAAAACATCATTTATTACAGCAATGCGGGCACTTATGAACATGGGAACAGCACAAATGCTTTCAAATGTCAAGTGCACATGCAACAGTTTCACAGGGGCAAATTTCATAGCCAGTTTCATAAATACAAATCTGCTGACAGATGCCCTTTAATGGGGGCAGATCCCTGCCCCTTATTTATATACGCACAAACACACACTTGTTTGAGAAAACATGAAAAACAATGGCATGATGGGGCACTGTCAGCAATGGCAGATCTATTCATCGGCCTCTGCCAGAGGTGTGTTTTTTACACTGGCAGAGGACAAGTTTGTCCATTTGGGTGTGACAACTCCTCTTGCTGTGCTGTAAACCCTCTCTGAGACGACACCGGAGGCTGGGCAAGACAGTACAGAAAAAGCATACTTGGCCAATTTTAATCTGGCTGCCCAGAAGTCTATTGGGTCAGGGAAAACGGTATGCGATGGAGAAAGGCCTAATTCTGGGTGTTGAGGTGGCATGTCTCCTTTTGCTGATTTTCAACAGCCTGGTGCATAAGTATAGGTGAACTCACTTTTGTTCCTAGTGTTATAACAGTGAGCGTAAGTCACACGCAGGTATAAAAACGACAGCCCATATGATCTAAGGCAGGTGCTGTCAGTAGTAACGGTCTCCCTAGTTTATCATAGTCACCCTGGGCTCACAGTGTAGTCCACCAGGGTGAATGGGAACCAAACACAAACTGACTCATAGGGCTATGAGTTTTTATGAAATTTTATGTGAATGAAGCAAGTATTAAATCTTGTATGTACAATAAAAACCTGTTTTAATATCCTTTTATAGGACCTCTTGCTGGAGTGAAGAAAAGTATTGAACACCTAGAATATCACTCGGCATTGAGGAAAGGCTATAACATTTGGATCTGAAGTACCCCGAGGGCTAAAGGAAAAACTATGCAATCTCACAGACAAGGAAGGATTTCTGTGAGATTGCACATCACATGCAATGACTGACTAACCATAAGTAGAGACTGCGGAACTACTCTTTTTTTCTGTGTTTTTGTAAACTGAAGCCTGAACACTATATGTCACTATCACTCGACATAAGTGCCCCAACCGTGCCTGTCATATAATGCTAGAAAGGATAGTGATCGACCCTCTATAATTTAAATGCTCAACGCATTTCTGCGTGGAAACAATTACGCTTCCTCAGGAGCGAAATCAATTTAGGTTGCTGTCAGTAAGCACATGTAACTGCACTGTAGCGTGCACTATGGCGGCCGTGCGTGGCCGACAAAACGCTGGACTCAAATAAGGTAAGCCCCACCCTCCAGGGGTGTGTGCGAATGCCGTAAGCCGATCAGGAGTAGAAGCGCATCATCATGACATACACCCCGACCGGAGACAGCAGAGAATATTGCATTGGGCCCACGGAGGAGAGGGAATCAAATAGGTGTCTCAGTGAAGTACAGAACGGAGCCTAAGGGAGATAGGTATGTAAGTGACCATGGGAGGAGGTGACATGTCATAGGGACACACAGGGCATATATGTTGCTGAAAGAGAAAAAAAATCAATAATAAATAGATGGTGGAGGTGAATAGTGTTGATCACGAATATTCGAATTTCGAATTTTCGTGAATATTTCAAATATAGTGATATATATTCGTAATTTCGAATATTTGATTT
Organism: Bufo bufo; assembly: GCF_905171765.1. Classification (NCBI taxonomy): domain Eukaryota; kingdom Metazoa; phylum Chordata; class Amphibia; order Anura; family Bufonidae; genus Bufo; species Bufo bufo. Next base: position 153,159,746 of record NC_053390.1, on the reverse strand, counting down.
TTTTTTAATCAGTACACATGATCCCTCCCTGCTTCTAGCTTGTGGGCCAATGAGAAGGCTGCAGTATATTTGACTTTAGGAGTAGTGTTGTTTGCGAATTTTCGTAATGCGAGTTTTTGCTGCAAATTTTTCAACTTACACCTATTAGACAAAGAAGATTATAGCACTATATTAGCTAAATTGCTCTATATTAGTTTTTTTTTCGAATATTCGCTATATTGCTATATATTCTTGTTTTAGAATATTACAAATATTCAAAAAAACTAAGTTATAGCAATATAGTGAATATTTGAAAAAAAAGAATATAGAGCAATTTAGCTAATATAGTGCTATAATCTTTTTTTTAATAGTTGCAATTTTTTTCCAATCTGAACTTCAGATGAGAAAAAAATTACAACAATTACACAAAGAAGATTATAGCACTATATTAGCTAAATTACTCTATATTCGTTTTTTTCGAATATTCGCTATATTGCTATATATTCTTGTTTTAGAATATTACGACTATTCAAAAAAAGAAGTTATAGCAATATAGAGAATATTCGGAAAAAAAAAACAAAAACGAATATACAGCAATTGAGCTAATATAGTGCTATAATCTTCTTTGTCTAATAGTTGTAAGTTGAAAAATTCGCATTATGAAAATCCGCATTATGAAAATTCGCATATTACACGATCATTACCTTGCCGATTTTTCGAGTAAAAAAATTGTAGAATATAACGAATATTCGAATTTGCGAATATTCAACGAATATTCTACAAAATATTCGTGAAATATCGCGAATTCGAATATGACCCCTGCCGCTCATCACTAGAGGTGAACATTAGGTAACAGGAATGTAAATAAAGGTCAATAATAACACACTAAGGGTACTGAATGTGCTACTATGTGTAGTGTTACAGTGTCTAATATAACTACACCTACCATGGGGTCATCCTAGTTATGCAATACTAAGTAGCCACATTCAGATAAAACATGCATATAAAATTGCCTCATTAAGTCCATTGAGGTTGACTGTACATAATTTAAAGATCTACTGCATTTCTTTACGGAGTAACATCGTGTCAATGTCCCCGACACGAATTGGTCTTTTGACATGTTCAATCCCTTGGACCATGAGTACATTGGTATCCCCTCCATGCTGATCACACACATGGCGTGCGATTGGTGTATCGCAATTAATCCTAATGTCCAAAAAATGTTCACCTATTCTCCGCCAGAGCTCACGCTTCGTCTTGCCCACATATTGCAAGCCACATAGGCAAGTAAGTAGGTAGATAACTCCCATGGATAGTGGCACAGGGAGACAGGGAAAGGAAAAGTTCAGCGGCACTACGTGAATACACCTCTATGTATATATGTCCGTATCGAACCCAGGGAAAGCAGCCGCCTGTGAAGACCGTGCAGGAGGTGGTGCTCAGCGTAGTAAAGTGGTATGACGATGAAGGTAGAGAGAGACGCGGCACTCACCAATATACTTTTGCTGGTTGCTTTTTATTGCAGATAAGACAGCAGACTGCGCAGACAGGGGGGCGGGATGGCCACAATGTGCGTCGGCGGCGTCGGCCGTTTCGCGCAAAGATAGCGCTTCTTCTGGCCGGATAACATGTTCAATCCCTTGGACCATGAGTACATTGGTATCCCCTCCATGCTGATCACACACATGGCGTGCGATTGGTGTATCGCAATTAATCCTAATGTCCAAAAAATGTTCACCTATTCTCCGCCAGAGCTCACGCTTCGTCTTGCCCACATATTGCAAGCCACATAGGCAAGTAAGTAGGTAGATAACTCCCATGGATAGACAGTTAATGAAGGATCTGATGCGGTAATTATGTACCCTTCATTACGTTGGAGCATGCCACACATGAGCCACATGGAAAAGTGCCTCAGGGTACTCTTCAGCCATGTTGATCATGCCAGACTCTGATATAAACTATGCACAAGGCGATTCCTTAGGTTGGAGCTTTGTCGATAGGTGACAAAAGGGCATACAGGTATCAAGTTCCCTATGTCTGGGTCAGACTGCAAGATGGACCAATGTGCTTGCAGAATATTCCTGACCTGTTTAGTGGCCTTGTCATAGGTACCTATTATCTGTGAAATGTTATGGTCTTCTGTGGTAATCTTAGGGCTACGGAGTTGTTCACGGTTAGCACACATGGACTGTTGGTAAGCTTGCCTTAGTATCCCCTGTGGATATTGGTGAAGCGGATCCTCAAATCTCGGGTGGCTATCTTGAAATCCCTTAGTTCAGAGCAATTCCTTCTTGCCCTCAGGTATTGTCCCTTTGGAATATCTTTTTTGAGGGCTAGTGGATGTCCGCTGTCATAGCACAGCAGGCTGTTTGTTGCCGTCTTATTCCTGAACAGATTCGTGACAATGTGGCCACTGGTACGCAAGGAAATAGTAAGATCTAAGAAAGTAATTTTGCGTGCATTGATGTCAGATGTGAAGAACATTCCCAGCTAAAGGAAATTTAGTTCTGCCACGAATTGGGTGAACAGCTCCTTCGTGCCTTTTCACAGTAAGAACACATCATCAATGTATCTTATCCAGATATGTATTGATGATGTGTAGTGGTCCATGTTGTCATTAAAGACAACCTCTCTTTCCCACTAGCCCAGGTCGAGATTAGCGTAGGTAAGGGCACATGGACTACCCATCGCAAATCACTATTGAACTGAAAGTGCTTTCTCTCTTTTAGTTGACAGGTGAAATTCTCAATATTTTGCTGTAGGATAAACTCTGTTTTTGTAAAATCAGTATGTGTACTGAATTTTTTTGTCTGGGCGATGCTATTCTTCAACTCAGTTTCACTTTTGGTCAGTAGACGCTTTTCTTCATTGAGTAATAATTTCATAAGGATAGATCCCTCGATAGACTCTTCCTACCACTTTTTCATAAACTCGCTAGAGCGGACCCGTGCAGCCGGTAGAATAGGGCTGCACAGCGCCCTGGGGACAATATTGTTATTAATGTATGTGTCCAAAGTCTGAACCTCCAACACCGTATGTGATATTTATAAATACGGGTAAGATTCTTGAAAGACGAGGTAATGCTCACATTTGTTGCCTGTAATTCAAAAAACGGGGGCACATCAGAATTGAAGTAAGAGTGCCGTCACACGGTATGTAATACACAATGTAGTTAAAAGAAGGAGAGAAAGAATACCGAGATAAGAGCCGCACATCTAAAAATATATCAAATTTATTTAAAGCAGCAGACACAACAGAAAATGGGTTAAAATCATTGTATACAAAAAATCAGGGCCATGTGAACCAAACATGTACACATGCCACCCTGACTGTCACGAGGGTGTCAAGAACCACGCCTGACTCCGTTATACCCGGGGTCAGGAAGTCGCAGCGGTTGGCTGCACGCTCTATGTAAGATAGGGCTGTTTCCTTATGGTAGCTTTCTGGGTTTGCTTTGCAAACCCTTTTGGCTCACTCAGGGATCCGTAGCTCCTTCTCCTCAGCTGTTCCTTGTCCAGCACTCCCAAACCTCCTTATATTCCCCTCTCACACTTCTCTGGTTGCCAGATATAGAGCTTCCTGCCTGGACATCTATTCTGACCCTCTGGAGCTGTGTTGCCGCGTTCTCTGGTAGTTGGTCCAGAACGCTACCCTCCGGATCCCTGTTGGACCTTTGTGGTCTATTGTGGTCGCCCACCTGGGTGTATGTGTTTGTCTGTTTTGTCTGTCCTCTCCCTGGTGTTTCCCTCTTAGTGACAGTGGTGCGGACTAGCGATCCCACTGGCCCGTTCACTATCTAGGGCTCATTTTAGGGAAAGCCAGGGTTTAGGCACGTGATCGCCGCATGGGTGAGGAACCCGTCTAGGGACGTCAGGGCAGTCAGGTGCCAGCCGCAAGGTGAGTTAGGGGTCACCACCTTTCCCTCTCCCTTGGGCAGGGCTTTCCCTTTTTCCTCCCTGTGCGTGATGCCGGTCATAACACTGACTCACCACAAAGTCATGAACATGCCCCCACATAAATAAATGTATGACAATTTAAAGTGCATAGAATCCATCAACAACAAATGAAGAGCTGGAATACTTATCATAAAAGTAGCATAGTGGGGGTATGCGTGGTGGTCAGGAAAGAAAGCCCAACGCGTATCGCCAGGCTCTGCTGGCTTCCTCAGGGGTGCCTGTTCCTGAGTGACACATAATCTAATATATATATACATAATAATCAATGATAATAATTTTCACCTGCATCCTGGGCGTTCATGTGGGGTGTGAGGGTGGCAGCCACACTCTCTGGGGGAGGAGGGAGGGGGAGGAGGAGAGGAGGCTTGATACCATCTGTAGAGGATAGACATGGCAGCTGATAGACGCCGAAACAGACGGCGACCGGAAGTGCCGTCTGCTCATGCGTATAGCCGAGCCGGCGCGTACTGCGTTCCAAACGGCGGAAACAGCAGACCGCTCAGGCTCAGGAAGCACCTGCTGCGTGTCATGTGCCAGAAAACACATGACAAAGTTGAAGCGCAGTGTGCGCGTATGAAAGAAGCCCTTTGGGCGAGGGGACAAAGCAATTCCTTCTAGCCCTCAGGTATTGTCCCTTGGGGTTACCTTTTTTGAGGGTCTGCTGTTTCCGCCGTTTGGAACGCAGTACGCGCCGGCTCGGCTATACGCATGAGCAGACGGCACTTCCGGTTGCGTCGGCACCTGATTTTTTGAAGCTGCGGATGCAGCCCCAATGCGAAATGAATGACCCGACACCGAAGCTGGATCCACACCTAAGCTGGCCAACAGAGGGCGTATATGGGTCACAAATTGGTGGGTTGTGAGAGGCGATTGGCCGAAAGGCAATAATGGACTACTCGGCCCAAGGCCATCTAATGCTGCCAGTAACTGATTGAGTACACGGACGGGGCACCAACGGTGTTCTGTGGGGAAGAATGACACCTGAGCCGGAGGACCCACCTGTGACATTTTCGACACTGGCAATAGTAAAGAGAAACCCTCAACACTCGGAACCAGTTGGCTAATTGCTACGAACTTACTGCTGTTGGAGGAGCTCGTGAACTCACCAGGTCTCAAAAACCCATAAAAGGCTAAATAAATAGCAGCTTTGAGCAATAGGCTAAGGAGGAAACCATAAGGACCCTTGTCTAAGGCGTCAGAGAGATCCCGGAAAACCTGACCTGAAATGGCTTGTCTACGGACCTGTCCTCTCACGCTACATTTACCCAGACCCCTCAAAGCGGCCTTAACAGTGTGGACAGAGAATGAGGAACCCCGATCCGGGTAGCTCACAGCCAGAAAGTGCTGAACCCCTGCTAGGCAGGACCTAACCGTATTATGGGATAACTTCAACTCGGAGTGACAAAACCCTATGAAGGCAAGAACATATTCTACAAAGCTGGACTGCCCCTGAGGGAACTGCTCCTGGAACCTACAATATGTGTTCCACCCTGTGTGGTAAGCTCTGGCCGTATTAGGTGAGAGAGATTTAGCAAGCAACATGTGAGCAGTAGCTAGGTGTTCAGTTAGACCAGGACTAGTGACTCGTGCGGAGGAATCATGTCACCTGTGATGTCTGCTTCTGGCATGATCTGAAAGAAAAGGGAGGTTTTAGCTCGTGACAAGGCATCCGCTGCCATGTTTTGTGTACCAGGCAAATGTGCACAACTGCAATGGAAGTGATGTATTTATGAAAGTTGTACTACTGTAGACGCCTTAGGAGATTCATAATATGTAAGGACTTAGACAAACTGCTGGTTAAAATATCGATAACAGCTGCGTTATCTGTTACAAACAAAACTGAGCAATTAGACCAATTGCTACCCCAAACACGGTCGGCCGCGACAATGGGATACAACTCAAATAGTGCTGAGGTCTGCAAGAAACCCGGGATTCGTCTGACTTCGACTGGCCACTCGCCTGCCAACCAATGGGTGCCAAAAATGGCTGCGAACCCTGAACTTGCAGCTGCGTCAGAAAAAATTACAGGAGAACTACTACATATTGCGGGAATGAAAAGGGAAATTCCATTCCACTGGTGGAGAAAGTGAACCCACATGTGAAGATCCGCTAGGGCCAGACTGTCTAAGTGCACCGGGCTGTTCTGACAAGGTGCTGAGGGGAGAAGTGACAACAGACGAGAAATGAATGACCTGCCTTGTGGGATTATACGCATGGCAAAGTTCAGCATGCCCAACAGTGATTGTAATTCAGCCTTAGTGGTCACAGTAGTAACCGTGAACCTGTGTATCACTTCCCTGATCCTGACCAGTTTATCTGTGGGTAACTTCGCTAGCATGTTCTGTGAGTCTAAAACAATGCCCAGGAAGGTGATGACAGTGGACGGACCCTCAACCTTCTTAGGGGACACTGGGACGTCTAACTGAGAGAAACAATCCAGAAGCTTCTTGAGACCTACTGGGGCAACTCCTGGCCTCTCTATCAGCAAGAAGTCGTCTAAATAATGGATGACATGCCCACACTGTACCTTGTCCTCTAACACCCAGTGGAGGGCCTGTGCCAACTGATCGAATAGCCACGGGCTGCTTTTAGAGACAAACGTGAGCTTCGAAGAGAAGTAATACTGGTCTCTCCACTTAATGCCATGCCACTGCCAAAGGGCCGGCATGATCGGGAGAAGCTTAAAGGCGTCTGATATATCCGCCTTAGATAACGCTGCTCCAGGACCTAAGTGCATGATGATAGCTATGGCTTGGTCAATGGAGGAATACTTCATGCTAACCTCCTCCGATAGGATGAGGGAGTTGAGACTAGCAACATGGGACCCATGCGGGGCTGAGAAATCAATGATGAGTCTTTCTTTCTTGCTGAATTTGCCTGTGACTACCCCAACCGGGCTGACTCGCCACTGCTGAAAAGGGGGGGTTTTAAAGGGACCGATGAGGAAACCTTTGTACAACTTAGCTTTAATCAACGCGTCTACTGCGCTGGGCTTTCTACCAGCTGACTGCAGATTTTTACACTCGTGAGTAGACTCTGGAAATGTAACCAACCCAGTGTGAAAACCTACGGAAAAACCGAATGACAAAAACTCCACAAAATTGGGATCGGGATGCCCTAGCAGATACCACCGAAGGCAATCAATATTGATGACACTCATATAGGCTTTGATTGATTTTAATGTACAGCTAACCTTAGGATGTGCCCTAAAACAGTTAGTACAGATGTGCAACAAACGACATTGGCTGACATTACATACAGCAAAATTATAGTTATTGCAAATCTGAGCCTTACCCAGGTATACAACAGGTCGACCTAACTTATCAACTGACCCAGAAGGCCTGAGGGCGTCCGGTCCAGACAGTGAACTAGAGGGGCTAGTCTGAAAACCGGCAGCGGACTTGTGACACCACTCTGTAGAGTGGAAAATGGATTGACACAACGTACAGGATGGTTCTTTAAGACCAGCGAAGTGTCTACAAAACAGCTTGGTATCTAAACTTGCCCAGTTTGTTACAAACTGAAACTGCGAGAGAGCCGCCACGGCCTTGGCGGAAAAAGAACTGTGGTAATCATAAAATGAATTACCACCATACATTATACCCCAACTCCGTGACTCTAAACAGATATAAATCAAGCTCCTCCCTTCTGTCGGGTCTGACAGAACAAACAACATCTCTGTACAGGCTGAAGGCCATGACAAATTCAGGGATTGTCAATTTGCGGGTCAGTCTCTGATTACAACAGATACCTCACCACAGGCAATAACCTTATTGTCAGAAATATCCCTGGTGGCGATTAACAGAGAAGCGAGATTAACATCCCTACCCTCAAGAATGTCCTTTCGTCCGGACAAAATGGGCGGGAGCAAGTACCGGCACAGACATCGTTGTACGAGGGGGATCTGCTGCTGACGTCGAAGCCACAGGTACGTCTGGAGGTGAAACCGGGACGACAGAGCTGCGGGATTCTATAGCTTCCAACCTAGCCTGGAAACTATTAACGGTTGACGTGAGATTATTTAACCACCTCCGGACCGCCTAACGCAGGATCGCGTTCCGGAGGTGGCAGCCCTGCGCACAGTCACGCATATACGCGTCATCTCGCGAGACGCGAGACCTTCTGTGAACGCGCGCACACAGGCGCGCGCGCTCACAGGAACGGAAGGTAAGAGAGTTGATCTCCAGCCTGCCAGCGGCGATCGTTCGCTGGCAGGCTGGAGATGTGTTTTTTTTAACCCCTAACAGGTATATTAGACGCTGTTTTGATAACAGCGTCTAATATACCTGCTACCTGGTCCTCTGGTGGTCCCCTTTGTTTGGATCGACCACCAGAGGACACAGGTAGCTCAGTAAAGTAGCACCAAGCACCACTACACTACACTACACCACCCCCCGGTACTTATTAACCCCTTATTAGCCCCTGATCACCCCTAATCACCCCTGATCACCCCATATAGACTCCCTGATCACCCCCCTGTCATTGATTACCCCCCTGTCATTGATCAACCCCCTGTAAAGCTCCATTCAGACGTCCGCATGATTTTTACGGATCCACTGATAGATGGATCGGATCCGCAAAACGCATCCGGACGTCTGAATAAAGCCTTACAGGGGCGTGATCAATGACTGTGGTGATCACCCCATATAGACTCCCTGATCACCCCCCTGTCATTGATTACCCCCCTGTCATTGATTACCCCCCTGTAAAGCTCCATTCAGACGTCCGCATGATTTTTACGGATCCACTGATAGATGGATCGGATCCGCAAAACGCATCCGGACGTCTGAATGAAGCCTTACAGGGGCATGATCAATGACTGTGGTGATCACCCCATATAGACTCCCTGATCACCCCCCTGTAAAGCTCCATTCAGATGTCCGCATGATTTTTACGGATGCACTGATACATGGATCGGATCCGCAAAACGCATCCGGTCGTCTGAATGAAGCCTTACAGGGGCATGATCAATGACTGTGGTGATCACCCCCCTGTCATTGATTACCCCCCTGTAAAGCTCCATTCAGATGTCCGCATGATTTTTACGGATGCACTGATAGATGGATCGGATCCGCAAAACGCATCCGGACGTCTGAATGAAGCCTTACAGGGGCATGATCAATGACTGTGGTGATCACCCCATATAGACTCCCTGATCACCCCCCTGTCATTGATTACCCCCCTGTCATTGATTACCCCCCTGTAAAGCTCCATTCAGACGTCCGCATGATTTTTACGGATGCACTGATAGATGGATCGGATCCGCAAAACGCATCCGGACGTCTGAATGAAGCCTTACAGGGGCATGATCAATGACTGTGGTGATCACCCCATATAGACTCCCTGATCACCCCCCTGTCATTGATTACCCCCCTGTCATTGATTACCCCCCTGTAAAGCTCCATTCAGATGTCCGCATGATTTTTACGGATGCACTGATAGATGGATCGGATCCGCAAAACGCATCCGGACGTCTGAATGAAGCCTTACACGGGCGTGATCAATGACTGTGGTTATCACCCCATATAGACTCCCTGATCACCCCCCTGTCATTGATCACCCCCCTGTCATTGATCAACCCCCCTGTCATTGATCAACCCCCCTGTCATTGATCACCCCCCTGTCATTGATCACCCCCCTGTCATTGATCACCCCTCTGTAAGGCTCCATTCAGATATTTTTTTGGCCCAAGTTAGCGGAATTTTTTATTTTTTTTCTTACAAAGTCTCATATTCCACTAACTTGTGTCAAAAAATAAAATCTCACATGAACTCACCATACCCCTCACGGAATCCAAATGCGTAACATTTTTTAGACATTTATATTCCAGACTTCTTCTCACGCTTTAGGGCCCCTAGAATGCCAGGGCAGTATAAATACCCCACATGTGACCCCATTTCGGAAAGAAGACACCCCCAGGTATTCCGTGAGGGGCATATTGAGTCCATGAAAGATTGAAATTTTTGTCCCAAGTTAGCGGAACGGGAGACTTTGTGAGAAAAAAATTAAAAATATCAATTTCCGCTAACTTGTGCCAAAAAAAAAAAATTTCTATGAACTCGCCATGCCCCTCATTGAATACCTTGGGGTGTCTTCTTTCCAAAATGGGGTCACATGTGGGGTATTTATACTGCCCTGGCATTCTAGGGGCCCCAAAGCGTGAGAAGAAGTCTGGTATCCAAATGTCTAAAAATGCCCTCCTAAAAGGAATTTGGGCACCTTTGCGCATCTAGGCTGCAAAAAAGTGTCACACATCTGGTATCGCCGTACTCAGGAGAAGTTGGGGAATGTGGGGTGTCATTTTACATATACCCATGCTGGGTGAGAGAAATATCTTGGTCAAATGCCAACTTTGTATAAAAAGATGGGAAAAGTTGTCTTTTGCCAAGATATTTCTCTCACCCAGCATGGGTATATGTAAAATGACACCCCAAAACACATTCCCCAACTTCTCCTGAATACGGCGATACCACATGTGTGACACTTTTTTGCAGCCTAGGTGGGCAAAGGGGCCCATATTCCAAAGAGCACCTTTAGGATTTCACAGGTCATTTACCTACTTACCACACATTAGGGCCCCTGGAAAATGCCAGGGCAGTATAACTACCCCACAAGTGACCCCATTTTGGAAAGAAGACACCCCAAGGTATTCCGTGAGGGGCATGGCGAGTTCCTAGAATTTTTTATTTTTTGTCACAAGTTAGTGGAAAATGCTTATTTTTTTTTTTATTTTTTTTTTCATACAAAGTCTCATATTCCACTAACTTGTGACAAAAAATAAAAAGTTCCATGAACTCACTATGCCCATCAGCGAATACCTTGGGGTCTCTTCTTTCCAAAATGGGGTCACTTGTGGGGTAGTTATACTGCCCTGGCATTCTAGGGGCCCAAATGTGTGGTAAGGAGTTTGAAATCAAATTCTGTAAAAAATGACCTGTGAAATCCGAAAGGTGCTCTTTTGAATATGGGCCCCTTTGCCCACCTAGGCTGCAAAAAAGTGTCACACATCTGGTATCTCCGTAATCGGGAGAAGTTGGGGAATGTGTTTTGGGGTGTCATTTTACATATACCCATGCTGGGTGAGAGAAATATCTTGGCAAAAGACAACTTTTCCTATTTTTTTATACAAAGTTGGCATTTGACCAAGATATTTATCTCACCCAGCATGGGCATATGTAAAAAGACACCCCAAAACACATTCCTCAACTTCTCCTGAATACAGAGGTACCAGATGTGTGACACTTTTTTGCAGCCTAGGTGGGCAAAGGGGCCCACATTCCAAAGAGCACCTTTCGGATTTCACAGGTCATTTACCTACTTACCACACATTTGGGCCCCTAGAATGCCAGGGCAGTATAACTACCCCACAAGTGACCCCATTTTGGAAAGAAGAGACCCCAAGGTATTCGCTGATGGGCATAGTGAGTTCATGGAAGTTTTTATTTTTTGTCACAAGTTTGTGGAATATGAGACTTTGTATGAAAAAAAAAAAAAAAAAAAATCATCATTTTCCACTAACTTGTGACAAAAAATAAAAAATTCTAGGAACTCGCCATGCCCCTCACGGAATACCTTGGGGTGTCTTCTTTCCAAAATGGGGTCACTTGTGGGGTAGTTATACTGCCCTGGTATTCTAGGGGCCCAAATGTGTGGTAAGGAGTTTGAAATCAAATTCAGGAAAAAATGAGGAGTGAAATCCGAAAGGTGCTCTTTGGAATATGGGCCCCTTTGCCCACCTAGGCTGCAAAAAAGTGTCACACATCTGGTATCCCCGTACTCAGGAGAAGTTGAGGAATGTGTTTTGGGGTGTCTTTTTACATATACCCATGCTGGGTGAGATAAATATCTTGGTCAAATGACAACTTTGTATAAAAAAATGGGAAAAGTTGTCTTTTGCCAAGATATTTCTCTCACCCAGCATGGGTATATATAAAATGACACCCCAAAACACATTCTTCACCTTCTCCTGAGTACGGAGATACCAGATGTGTGACACTTTTTTGCAGCCTAGCTGGGCAAAGGGGCCCATATTCCAAAGAGCACCTTTCGGATTTCACAGGTCATTTTTTACAGAATTTGATTTCAAACTCCTTACCACACATTTGGGCCCCTAGAATGCCAGGGCAGTATAACTACCCCACAAGTGACCCCATTTTGGAAAGAAGAGACCCCAAGGTATTCGCTGATGGGCATAGTGAGTTCATAGAACTTTTTATTTTTTGTCACAAGTTAGTGGAATATGAGACTTTGTAAGAAAAAAAAAAAAATCATCATTTTCCGCTAACTTGTGACAAAAAATAAAAAGTTCTATGAACTCACTATGCCCATCAGCGAATACCTTAGGGTGTGTACTTTCAGAAATGGGGTCATTTGTGGGGTGTTTGTACTGTCTGGGCATTGTAGAACCTCAGGAAACATGACAGGTGCTCAGAAAGTCAGAGCTGCTTCAAAAAGCGGAAATTCACATTTTTGTACCATAGTTTGTAAACGCTATAACTTTTACCCAAACCATTTTTTTTTTACCCAAACATTTTTTTTTTATCAAAGACATGTAGAACTATAAATTTAGAGCAAAATTTCTATATGGATGTCGTTTTTTTTGCAAAATTTTACAACTGAAAGTGAAAAATGTCATTTTTTTGCAAAAAAATCGTTAAATTTCGATTAATAACAAAAAAAGTAAAAATGTCAGCAGCAATGAAATACCACCAAATGAAAGCTCTATTAGTGAGAAGAAAAGGAGGTAAAATTCATTTGGGTGGTAAGTTGCATGACCGAGCAATAAACGGTGAAAGTAGTGTAGGTCAGAAGTGTAAAAAGTGGCCTGGTCTTTCAGGGTGTTTAAGCACTGGGGGCTGAGGTGGTTAACATGGCGTGCAATTGACCAAGAGACGTCTGTATTGTAGCCACAGGAACCTCATCTTGACGTGGGCCCACTGAGCTTGTTAGCAGTCGGTACAATTCGGCCTTTCTGGCGGTAGCCGGGAAAGGGATACCCCTCCTGGAAAGCTCTGACGGTAGTCTAGATATAGTCCAAGAGCGCAAGGACGGTACACTGCTCCCTTCCGACATGCCGGTGACATTTTCATCCACGGAAGCTTCAACGATGTTTGAAGCACGTGACATCACAACTATGGAAAACAGCATACAACAGTGTCATGGAGTTGGGACTGTGAACTAGTGTAACCCCCTGTGCTGATTGACCCTGGTGGACATTACGTGTGAACCGAGGGTGAGACGGATAAAGGAAGACATCAGGACAGAACTAGGAACCGCCACCCTGAAATTAGCACACACAGACACCAAATGCTTACCCGAACTGGATTAGCCTTGAAGACTAAAAATAGCACACCCTGATCTGAAAGAAAAACTCTGGCGATACTCGAGAAAAGGGAAGCACGGACCTAGAAACGAACGTCAAATCATGAAACACCAGTGTACAAGCGTAAACAGGAATTAAAACGTTACAATAGTAATGCGGAAACCAAAAGTAACTAAACTGAGCGGAACAAACGCTGCACTGCGTGTATGACTGAGCCTAGTACAAAGAATCATACGGCGTAAGACCATGCTGTGTAGCAGTACTATAATATAGTACCAAACTGAGAATAAAACCTGATTAACCTACACAAACACCCATAGCCTCTCTCCCCTTTTTTTTTTTAGAAAATATGACACAATGTGCTGCAACTTAAAGAGAAGCCTGCTGAGAAACTACAAATAGGGTGCTTAACATAATTGCCTAAACCACATATGTACCCCCCCTTATATACTAAATATTTTATTTTAACCCTTAGTGACAACTAATACGCCTTTTTACTGACTTAAACAAAGGAGGTTTTAGCTAAACAGCTTGCTTTAATCAATCAGTACATGTACCGTATTTTTCGCCCTATAAGACGCACCGGCCCATAAGACACACCTAGGTTTTTGAGGAGGAAAATAAGAAAAAAAATATTTTGAACCAAAAGGTGTGCTTTTGGTGGGTTTTGAACTAATTGTGGTCTGTGGATGGCGCACTGTTATGGGGGGTTCTGTGGGTGACGCACTGTTTTGGGGATCTGTGGGTGACGCACTGTTATGTGGGATCTGTGGGTGACGCACTGTTATGGGGGATTTGTGGGTGACGCACTGTTATGGGGGATCTGTGGGTGATGCACTGTTATGGGGGATCTGTGGGTGATGCACTGTTATGGAGGATCTGTAGGTGACGCACTGTTATGGGGATCTGTGGGTGACACTGTTATGGGGGATCTGTGGGTGACACTGTTATGGGGATCTGTGGGTGACACTGTTATGGGGGATCTGTGGGTGACACTGTTATGGGGGATCTGTGGGTGGCTCTTATTGGGGTCTCTGGATGGCACTGTTATGGGGATCTGTGTATGACAGTTGGGGGGGGATCTGTGGATGACACATATATAGCATCTTATGCTATGTGTCATCCACAGATCCCCTCCATAACAGTGTCTCTGTAGTGTGAATGACCCTCAATACAGGGGGTGGGGGTCCCATCTGCTTTTATAATGACAGCGGGGCCTGTGCAGTGACTGTATACTATACTGTATATAATCTTATCTGTAATAGTTAATTGTTATGTATATAATCGGGTAATCAGCGCCTGTATACTTACAACTACAAGCCCTCGGTAGCAGAGAGGAGGCAGGCTGGGAGGACGGGCGCTGGCAGCGTGAGTCACTACGTCATGCGCCCACACCGCCTGCTTCATTGATAAAGTGGGTGGCGCAGGCGCGTGACGTAGTGACTCACGCTGCCAGCGCCCGTCCTCCCAGACTGCCTCCTCCCTCCTCTCTGCTACTGAGCGCTTGTAGTTGTAAGTATACAGGCGCTGATTACCCGATTATATACATAACAATTAACTATTACAGATACAATTATATACAGTGAGCGGGGCCCGTGTAGTAGAATACAGTCACTGCACGGGCCCCGCTGTCATTATAAAAGCAGATGCCGGCCCCCAGCCCCTCCTCCCTCTCAGCTGATACACCCGCCGCGCGGCATCGTGGCGGGTGTATCATTGAAAATTCGGCAAAATGCAGCATTCGCCCCATAAGACGCACTGCTATTCCCCCCCCCCACTTTTGGGGGGGGGGGAAAGTGCGTCTTATAGGGCGAAAAATACGGTACTTAAAATGGTGCATTAAAAACTATAACTTGTCCTACAAAAAATAAGAGCTCATACAAGTACATTGATGAAAAAACACTTGGTCACTAAGGGGTTAATCTTTACCAGCAAGCAGGGATCTGACCTGTGCACTGAGCTGGAGCAGGCAGACCTGACTAATAGACCACCAAGCCTGCTCCAGCTCTGCCTCTCTACCTTCCTATCTAACTACACGGCGGCCCGTGCAAGACTTTACCGCTGCGCCGTAGTTGGGAACACACTGTCCCCTGTAAACTTACGATGAATGGCCGCGTGGGGAGCCGCATGTAGCTCCCTTGCCGATCGTTCCGGTGCGGTGGTGCTCCCCCTCACCTTGGGGAGCCGAAACACCGCCGGCCGGACTACGTGGACATGGCTGCTGGATGAAGCAGCATACTCACCTTTGACCGCAGACCGTGAGCCAGAAACGCCGCCGTCACCTGCCTGCACATGTGGTAGGTAGAAACAAGACGAGACGTTCATTGAGGGAGGGGCGTATGCCGGATATAAAGGCAGCTACACCCCTCCCACAAATGCAGGCCAATAAATCGGCCTTTACACATATTAGATTATGTGTCACTCAGGAACAGGCACCCCTGAGGAAGCCAGCAGAGCCTGGCGATACGCGTTGGGCTTTCTTTCCTGACCACCACGCATACCCCCACTATGCTACTTTTATGATAAGTATTTCAGCTCTTCATTTGTTGTTGATGGATTCTATGCACTTTAAATTGTCATACATTTATTTATGTGGGGGCATGTTCATGACTTTGTGGTGAGTCAGTGTTATGACCGGCGTCACGCACAGGGAGGAAAAAGGGAAAGCCCTGCCCAAGGGAGAGGGAAAGGTGGTGACCCCTAACTCACCTTGCGGCTGGCACCTGACTGCCCTGACGTCCCTAGACGGGTTCCTCACCCGTGCGGCGATCACGTGTCTAAACCCTGGCTTTCCCTAAAATGAGCCCTAGATAGTGAACGGGCCAGTGGGATCGCTAGTCCGCACCACTGTCACTAAGAGGGAAACACCAGGGAGAGGACAGACAAAACAGACAAACACATACACCTAGGTGGGCGACCACAATAGACCACAAAGGTCCAACAGGGATCCGGAGGGTAGCGTTCTGGACTAACTACCAGAGAACGCGGCAACACAGCTCCAGAGGGTCAGAATAGATGTCCAGGCAGGAAGCTCTATATCTGGCAACCAGAGAAGTGTGAGAGGGGAATATAAGGAGGTTTGGGAGTGCTGGACAAGGAACAGCTGAGGAGAAGGAGCTACGGATCCCTGAGTGAGCCAAAAGGGTTTGCAAAGCAAACCCAGAAAGCTACCATAAGGAAACAGCCCTATCTTACATAGAGCGTGCAGCCAACCGCTGCGACTTCCTGACCCCGGGTATAACGGAGTCAGGCGTGGTTCTTGACACCCTCGTGACAGTCAGGGTGGCATGTGTACATGTTTGGTTCACATGGCCCTGATTTATTGTATACAATGATTTTAGTCCATTTTCTGTCGTGTCTGCTGCTTTAAATAAATTCGATATATTTTTAGATGTGCGGCTCTTATGTCGGTATTCTTTCTCTCCTTCTTTGAACTACACATCTATTGCCTGTATTGACAGTTCTTTTTCGGAAAACACCTTCCTAGGATCACCTAACCAACTCTCAGAGCTTATATCGCTGGACAAAAAGCCTGCCATTCCCCAACAAAACTAAGTAATAGAACACGTCTTACACAAACAATGAGGTAAAACTGTATACGTTCAAAGAAAGGAATACAAAGTCTCAGCCTGATAGAACGTTATGAAAAAGCTAAATAATACATTTTAATAAAGAACAATAGAGTTAAAAAATAAAGGGGACTTATCACCCTCTACAGTCCAGAACAGGCCAACAGGTTACTATGCATGTAGAGAGGGACCCAGTAAAATGCCATCCCCATGCACTGTAGCCTGAAAGGACCTGTGGTGACTAAGTATAGGTGAACTCACTTTTGTTCCTAGTGTTATAACAGTGAGTGTAAATCACACACAGGTATAAAAACGAGATAGGTATGTAGGTGACCACAGGAGGAAATGACATGTCATGGGAACACACAGGACATGTGCCCTTACCTACGCTAATCTCGACCTGGGCTAGTGGGAAAGAGAGGTTGTCTTTAATGACAACATGGACCACTACACATCATCAATACATATCTGGATAAGATACATTGATGATGTGTTTTTACTGTGGAAAGGCACAAAGCAGCTGTTCACCCAATTCGTGGCAGAACTAAATGTCAATCAGCTGGGACTGTTCTTCACGTCTGAGATCAATGCACGTGAAATTGCTTTCTTAGATCTTACTATTTTCGCGGGTACCAGTGGCCACATCGTCACAAATCTGTTCAGGAAAAAGACGGCAACAAACAGCCTGCTGTGCTATGAGAGCGGACATCCACTAGCCCTCAAAAAAGGTAACCCCAAGGGACAATACCTGAGGGCTAGAAGGAATTGCTCTGAACTAAGGGATTTCAATATAGCCACCCGCTATTTGAGGATCCGTTTCACCAATTGCGGATACCCACAGGGGATCCTAAGGCAAGCTTACCGACAGTCCATGTGTGCTAACCGTGAACAACTCCTTAGCCCTAAGATTACCACAGAAGACCATAACACCTCACAGATAATAGGTACCTATGACAAGGCCTCTAAACAAGTCAGAGATATTCTGCAAGCACATTGGTCCATCTTGCAGTCTGACCAAGACATAGGGAACTTGATACCTGTACGCCCTCTTATCACCTTTCGACAAAGCTCCAACCTAAAGGATCACCTTGTGCATAGTTTATATCAGAGTCCGGCATCATCAATGTGGCTGAACAGTACCCTCACGGACACTTTTCCATGTGGCTCCTGTGTGGCATGCTCCCACGTAATGAAGGGTACATCTTTTTCCAGTTCTGTTAGTGGCCAAAATTACTGCATCAGATCCTTCATTAACTGTCTATCCGTGGGAGTCATCTACCTACTTACGTGCCTATGTGGCTTGCAATATGTGGGCAAGATGAAGCGAGAGCTACGGCAGAGAATAGGTGAACGTCTTTTGGACATTAGGAATAATTGCGATACACCAATCACACGCCATGTGTGTGATCAGCATGGAGGGGATACCAATGTACTCATGGTCCAAGGGATTGAACATGTCAAAAGACCAATTCGCAGGGGGGACATCGACATGATGTTACTCCGTAAAGAAATGCAGTCGATCTTTAAATTATATACAGTCAACCCCAATGGACTTAATGAGGCAATTTCATATGAATGTTTTATCTGAATGTGGCTACTCAGTATTGCATAACTAGGATGATTATATTAGATACTGTAGCACTACACATAGTAGCACATTCAGTACCCATAGTGCGTTATCATTAGCCTGTATTCGAATTCCTGTTCCCTAGTGTTCACCTCCATCATCTGTTTATTATAGATTTTTATCTCTTCCAGCCACATGTACAGTACAGACCAAAAGTTTGGACACACCTTCTCATTCAAAGAGTTTTCTTTATTTTCAAGACTATGAAAATTGTAGATTCACACTGAAGGCATCAAAACTATGAATTAACATAACAAACAAGTGTGAAACTACTGAAAATATGTCATATTCTAGGTTCTTCAAAGTAGCCACCTTTTGCTTTGATTACTGCTTTGCACACTCTTGGCATTCTCTTAATGAGCTTCAAGAGGTAGTCCCCTGAAATGGTTTTCACTTCACAGGTGTGCCCTGTCAGGTTTAATAAGTGGGATTTCTTGCCTTATAAATGGGGTTGGGACCATCAGTTGCGTTGAGGAGAAGTCAGGTGGATACACAGCTGATAGTCCTACTGAATATACTGTTAGAATTTGTATTATGGCAAGAAAAAAGCAGCTAAGTAAAGAAAAACGAGTGCCCATCATTACTTTAAGAAATGAAGGTCAGTCAGTCAGCCAAAAAATTGGGAAAACTTTGAAAGTAAGGGCTATTTGACCATGAAGGAGAGTGATGGGGTGCTGCGCCAGATGACCTGGCCTCCACAGTCACCGGACCTGAACCCAATCGAGATGGTTTGGGGTGAGCTGGACCGCAGAGTGAAGGCAAAAGGGCCAACAAGTGCTAAGCATCTCTGGGAACTCCTTCAAGACTGTTGGAAGACCATTTCAGGGGACTACCTCTTGAAGCTCATCAAGAGAATGCCAAGAGTGTGCAAAGCAGTAATCAAAGCAAAAGGTGGCTACTTTGAAGAACCTAGAATATTACATATTTTCAGTTGTTTCACACTTGTTTGTTATGTATATAATTCCACATATGTTAATTCATAGTTTTGATGCCTTCATAGTCATGAAAATAAAGAAAACTCTTTGAATGAGAAGGTGTGTCCAAACTTTTGGTCTGTACTGTATGTCCTGTGTGTCCCTATGGCATGTCACCTCCTCCTATGGTCACCTACATACCTTTCTCACTTAGGCTCCATTCTGTACTTCACTGAGCCGCCTATTCGATTCCCCCTATCACTGGTCGCGCGTGCTTGTACCCTCCTCCATGAGCCCAATGCGATATTCTCTGCTGTCTCCGGTCGGGGTATGTGTCATGATGACGCGCCCCTACTCCCGATTGGCCTACGGCATCTGCACACACCCCTGGAGGGTGGGGCTTACCTTATTTGAGTCCAGCGTTTTATCGGCCGCTCATGGCCACCATAGCGGCGAGTCCCGGGCACTACAGTGCAGTTACACGTGCTTACCGACAGCAACCTAAATAGATTTCGTTCCTGAGGAAGCGTGGTTTTTTCCACGCAGAAACACGTTGAGTGTTTAAATTATAGAGGGTCAATCGTTATCCACTCTAGTATTATATGACAGGCAGGGTTGGGACACTTATGTCGAGTGATAATGTCATATAGTGTTCAGGTGTCAGTTTGTGTTTGGGTCCCATTAACCCTGGTGGACTACACTGTGAGCCCAGGGTGACTATGATAAACTAGGGAGACCGTTACTACTGACAGCACCTGCCTTAGATCATATGGGCTGTCGTTTTTATACCTGTGTGTGACTTACACTCACTGTTATAACACTAGGAACAAAAGTGAGTTTACCTACACTTAGTCACCACAGGTCCTATCAGGCTACAGCACATGGGGATGGCATATAACTGGGTCCCTCTCTACATGCATAGTAACCTGTTGGCCTGTTCTGGACTGTAGAGGGTGATAAGTCGCCTTTATTTTTAGATCTATTGACCTTTATTAAAATGTATTATTTAGCTTTTTCATAACTTTCTATCAGGCTGAGACTTTGTATCCCTTTCTTTGAATGTATACAGTTTTACCTCATTCTTTGTGTGAGACAGCGTGCCTGAGTACCCAGTTTTTTCTGCCTCTGTCTCCCCATGAAATGTTTGGTCACTATGACTGGTGTTGTCGTCATCGTCATCATCATTGGCCTCGTTCTCGTGCGCAAGTGAGTCCTCCTCCTGCTGCTCTTACTCCATTGGTAGCTCCACATCCTCCATGGAATTTTGTCCATGTGGGTCCACAAGAGCTGCTGGGCGGCCAGCAAGATACGTAAGCTGTTATTCTTCCACCGTCCGTTGCTGCAACAGCATGAGCTACTGCTTTAAGATAAATATCAGGGGGATGACATAGTTGATGCCACAGTTGTCCCTCCTGACAAATCTGTTGACCTTTTTGAAGGGCCTGAGTACGTAACACACATCTTTGATAAGCTGCCACTGCCTGACCTTGAAACAACACATGTTCTCTGCTGAAGTGGTCTGGTGCATAGAATTTCAATGACATCTGAACCAAGGACGAGAGTAAGTGGCCATACTATTCTATATAAGACATGCCGGGAACTCGCCCTTATTGATATTTGGCACCATCTGTATGGAGAAAAAAAAGTATTTTTGTGCTTTAGCCGTACATTCTTGCACTGGCAAGTCTTGATTTCATAGATAGGGTTGTACACATGAAATATGAAACCCATAGCATCTCAGACCATACCCATATATTGCTATTGGTAAAAGGAGCCAATGAGGTCCTGAGGTCTAGAAGATATAGAATAAATGCTCACTGGCTTAATTAAATTAAGGACCATGACAAAATGAGTAGTGAAAATAAAGAATTTTGGTTCCTGAATCTCAATTTGACTCGTGTACTACGTGTGGGATGCCTTAAAGGCATTTATCCAGGGTACACTTTTCTCCCAAATAAAAAAAAAATTAATTTACCTTTGCAGAAAAGGAGAAACAACTAGAACAAAGAGTTAGAGTTTTAAGAAACAAGATCGTTAATCAGAAAAACCCTATAAAACAACTAGACCTCAAGAAAGTAACAGAGGCTTATAAATCATATCTTCAAGATCAATAAGGCTACTTTCACACTACCGTTCAGAGCGGGTCCGTCTGATGTCTGCTCAGACGGATCCGCTCCTATAATGCAGACGTTTGGATCCGTTCAGAACTGATCCGTCTGCATTATAGTTTAAAAAAATTTCTAAGTGTGAAAGTAGCCTGAACGGATCCGTCCAGACTTTACATTGAAAGTCAATGGGGGACGGATCCGTTTGAAGATTGAGCCATATGGTGTCATCTTCAAACGGATCCGTCCCCATTGACTTACATTGTAAGTCTGGACGGATCCGCTTGCCTCCGCACGGCCAGGCGGACACCCGAACGCTGCAATCAGCGTTCAGGTGTCCGCATGCTGAGAGGAGTGGAGGCTGAACGCTGCCAGACTGATGCATTCTGAGCGGATCCGCGTCCACTCAGAATGCATTAGGGCAGTACGGATGCGTTCGGGGCCGCTTGTGAGCCCCTTCAAACGGAGCTCACAAGCGGAGACCCGAACGCTAGTGTGAAAGTAGCCTTAACTAAACGGTCAATAGCCCGGGACAAAAATACCTTTAGGGGTCTCTACTAAATAGTGTGACAAAATTAAAATTAAATATCTTTATTATGACTCAATTAAAACTATAAGAGTGAAAAGAAAAACTATATCTTAAAATTGTCAGTGACAGTGAGGTTTAATATTTTATTTTAGTAGCTGCCAGTAATTGATAGCTGCAACTAAGGGATTTGTGGTATCCAATTTCACTACACTTGAGTACAGGTATTATTAACCCCTGTAACCTCTACAAATTATTACTTTTTTGTGTGAATTGGTAGACCACAAATGGTTAAATAGACCCTGCTTTTTGCTGAGCTGCATGCGGTCCATAAGCGTGTGGGTTTATTTATTGGCACTGTGAGGGTGGCCACATATGCTTCGTTATCTAGTTGTTTATGATCTATATTTTACACTGCCGTGTACAGGTTTTGAAAAACCTAGCGTGTATTGGCAATTGGTGGGAGTATACTTCCCACTATTTTTGCAAGCCTGTTTATTTCACAGGTCACACATTTGTAACAATTGCTCTGGGATATTGTATACCATTAAACACACTGCGGCATAAAACGCAGCAGAGGTCCTTTTTTGTAGGCCAAAAACAATTTTGTGTGGCGGGCAAACTCGTGCGATTTTTCACCACGATAATTCAAAACCAAAAGTCCTCTACTCAAATTAAATGTATCAGGTTAAGAAATGGTACCCTTTCCTCGGACAGAGCGGATAATAAACAGGAATTTACAGCACATTTCTCTTCATTGTATAGATCAGAGGCGAACGGGGAAGAACAAGATTTTCAGTCATTCTTTGCTAAGGTTACTCTCTAAGCCCTCTCAGAGGGGGATAGGGACTCACTAGACCTTCCTATTCAACTAAATTAATTCAAGCAGGCTTTTAGTTCCATTAGTGGTAACTCTACCCCGGGTTCTGACAGATTGCCTTTTGAGTTGTGCAGAATATATGGTGATGTCCTGCTCCCTGGCCTATTGCAGGTTTTAAATAAATCTTGGGAGGAGAGCACGTTTCCCCCCTCTCTGTCTGATGCTGTCATAACATTGATACCAAAGAAGGGTAAGGACGAACAGGAAGTTAAATCATATCGCCCTATATCATTACTTAATACTGATTATAAAATATATGCAAAAGTTTTAGCTAATAGATTAAAGAGGATAATTGGTAAAATAATACACCCCGACCAAACAGGCTTCATCCCAAAGGGACATGCAAAATCCAACATTCGAAGGGTGATGGTGAATATACATGTTGAGGGGGGGACCACTCCATCCTGTCATTGGACGCATCCAAGGTATTTGACAGGGTGGAGTGGAACTTCCTATGGCAGACTATGGAAAAAATTCATCTGGGCCCTAATTTTATTAGATGGGTGAAGGTATTGTATTATCAGCCTACCGCTAGAATAAATATTAATGATTCATGTTCGAATTCTTTTACTTTATATCTAGGAACTAGACAAGGTTGCCCTCTTCCCCCCTCTTATTCGCAATCTTTATGGAACCTTTGGCATGTAGAATAAGATCTGATGAAAGGGTGCAGAGATTCGGGAAGGGGGGATGTACACGATAAAATAAGCCTCTATGCAGACGACGTCCTTATTTTTCTATGAGAAGGCTGTACTGCCTTACCCTATGTAATGACATTAATAAATGATTTTGCGGCCATATCAGGTTTTGAAGTGAACTGGTCAAAATCGGTTCTACTCCCTTTAACCCAGCTCCCCCAAATGAGAGAAGCCAAGGTTTGGATTCTCTCGCCAATGGACTTGTTGGAATACCTAGGTATCAGAATTAGTTCCTCGGTACAAGACTTCTATAAATTGAATATCTTGTCTTTGGTGACCCATGTTAACAATAAAGTTCAGTTCTGGCAAAAGTTTTTAGACAATCAGATACTTTATAAAATTACAGCTTGCCCATTTGGATTGAGGACTCCTTTTTCAGTCTCATTGAAAGTATCCTTAATGACATAATTTGGGGAAGGAAGAGGTCTGGATCAAACTAAAATATTCATGTTTTTCGGCGGAAGATGGTGGACTATCCCTTCCATATTTCCAAGGATATTACCTTGCCGCCCAGATCCAGTGGTAAATGAGCAACATAGGCAATAGAATACAAGTATTTACAAAAGAATTTCCAGGTTCTCAGCGAGACATTTTGAGCATCTTAGAATCAGGCTATATGGGAGCACGAGGGAAAAAATGGACTAGTAGGGCAATGCACAGGGTATGTGAAAAAGTTAAATTGATATTAGGGATCACAGATACTCTGTTTTATACACCCCTTTGGCACAATCTCAATCTTAGGGAATTTATGTTAATCGAGAATTACAAATATTGGAAGAAATTGGATATTAGAAGAGTCTCACAAATAGTCTTCACTGGAGAGATAAGAAGAATAGAGGAATTGTGCGGCTTAAATAAACTTGGACCAATGGCTAAGTTTAGATATGCCCAGTTAAGACACACATTTCTACACACGCAGAACAAAACTTATTTCACAGTGAAAGCACATGAGTTCACGGATTTTTGCTATAATTTTAGGGCTAATAAAGTTTCAATATCACAGATTTACAAAAAAATAAAAAAAGCTTTAAGTAATGTAATTAAGTTTAATAGTGAGTTAAAATGGGGACAAGATATTAGGAAAAATAATGCACTAAACTGGAAGATTATATATAAGAATATAAAAAAAGCTTCTTTATCTAGTAATCATAGGCTAATCCAATTTAAAATTCTCCACTGTCTGTACTATACCCCTGTTATTCTCTCCCGAATATATAAAGATTCAAATTATAGATGTTGGAAATGCAAAATGGAACAAGCAGATTTTTTGCATATGATATTGACATGTCCGCTGGTCCAATGTTTTTGGAGCATGGTGTTTGATGAGTTAGGTCGTAGATCTTCCATCAGACCAACCCTTGATGTTTCCATGGCCGTCTTTGGCCTTCTCCCTTCATCATTGGAGATGCCTGGAAAAGTGGACATTTTCTGGCTTAAAACTCTGCTATTAGCTAGGGTGGTTGTAGCTAGAAAATGGGGCTCAAATCTCCAACCCAACTTGGAAGAGTGGAAAAGTCTATTAGAAAAAGTTAAAAGTTATGAGAAAATGGCAAATCAGAGTCCTCGGCAAGCAATGAAATGGGCACAAACTTGGGTATACTGATCTTATCCCATAGCCGGTGATTGAATGGCCTGATAAAACATTTCACGGTGGGCGTACACAACTTACGGCAGGTATGGTCGTATGCGGTGGGGGGGATCCCGGTCAGTAGCCCTTGAGACAGTGGGATATTAAGGGTGGAGGTGGGCAGGGGATTTCTTGGGTTGGGTTAAGGGAAAAAAATTGTAATATTTTTTTTTTTATATATATTACCAATACAGACAGTGTGTGGGAACTTTGATGATTTTATAGTTTGTTATAGATTTGTCTTGTTTTTACTGAATCATATGAAATACTGTGTAACATTGTTAAATGTGATTGTATCATCAAATATTCCCTATTGTATTTTTATAAGATTGCAAAATAAAAATTAAGGGAAAAAATAAATAAAGAAGTGGTCTGGTGCATGATGAAATAATTCACCACTTCACACTGCTTGTACAGATGCACTAGGATATGCGAGGTGGAATTCAAGTGATTTGGAATGTCGCTGCCATGGGTGATAGGTGTGCTCTTCTGCAACCAGTACCACCATCATTTGATTTCTAGGACAACAGGGCTGTCGCTGCAAGTCCAGGAGTGCATTTCTTGTTAGAAAAGAATAATTAAAATGTGAGGAACGTCTCTGGGATATGGCCAGCATCCTATCCACTTTAAAAAAGTGCTGCATGACTAAATTTATCCTGTGCAGAATTAGGGAGCATTTGTTATATCCCTCAAATTCGGTGTTGCCATTATGTTACTGCCATTGTCACTGACCACCTTGCCTAGTTGAATCTGCACTTTTGCAAACGGCCAGCTGTATAGCTACTTTCACCTTGGATGATCATCTCTAACATAGCGTGGCAATGCTTCACTTTATACATAGAATAGGATGAAAGGGGAGCAATGCACTTCCCTGCTTCATTTGGGGATGTCCATGGAGTAGGTGGAGAACGC
Source organism: Bufo bufo (assembly GCF_905171765.1). NCBI lineage: Eukaryota > Metazoa > Chordata > Amphibia > Anura > Bufonidae > Bufo > Bufo bufo. Next base: position 153,133,631 of record NC_053390.1, on the reverse strand, counting down.
TAGTAGGTTCATGGTCTGAGAACCAGACTGACACAAACATGGAAGTGTCAAATGAACCTGGCCTTGTTGCTGAGTTGTTGCTTCACCGATGCCACAAAAAAACAGTTACCCCAAGGGGGCGGAGCTTGCGCCGGATGAAGATGGTCGCATAGCTCTCTGCTTTGTAAGGAGAATCGTCCCTAACGCCAGCTAAAACTAGCTTATTGTGGCAAGAATGGTGAAAATCGGGAATGCCAGACATGGTGATCCTCCTGCTACCTCCAAAAATCAAATTCCTGGGGGAGACATGGAGAAATTCCTCAAGAAAGCGGCCGTCACGATAGCTGCCAGAGAGCCCAAGATGGCGCCGACACCGCAATCTAAAGCTCCGAAACGTGCATCTGCCCAATCGGAGGAAGAAAGCGGATCAGAGGATATCCATCCTACTACTGAGTTGCCGATCACAAGGAAATACCTCGACCGAGCTCTCAATAGAGTAATGGAACCGATCCTGGCAGAACTGTCAGCCTGCAGGCACGAGGTGAGGCATATTGGGGAGCGTGTGGAGACCCTTGAATCGCACCAAACAGCCATCTTAACCCACCAGTCTGCAGTAACAGATTCCTTTCGCCACTGTGCAATGTATTTGAATGACCTCCATGCTTCCCTAGAAGATCAGGAAAACAGGGGGCGCCGAAATAACCTGAGATTTAGAGGAGTGCCAGAATCGGTCCCCCCCAGCGATATTTCGGCTACTATTATTGAAATATGTGGATCGTTACTGGGCCCTGACTACCCACACGAAGTGGTCATAGAACGGGCTCACAGAGCTTTGAGACCAAAGCCTAAGCCGACCGAACCGTCCAGGGACATTATATGCAAATTTCTCAATTTTCAAGTGAAAACCGCCATTCTAGAGGCGGCTCGTAATCGCAATGACATAGAATATGAAGATGCTAGGATTGATATATACCAGGACTTAGCTCCTTCAACTTTGAAGAAACGCAGGGCCCTCAAGCCCCTGACAGACTGGCTCCGTTCTAACAAAGTGCTGTACCGTTGGTCTTATCCGTTTGGCCTAGCTTTCACATATGCGGGCAAGAGGGTTAACATCTCATCCTTCACGGATCTCACAGCTGTCTACGAGCTACTGAATATACCTGCACTGCCGATTGAAAACTGGGAACTTTTTCAAGATTTAAATGTCTTACCTGATGTCCCCAGGGTGGCTCCCTTTGAAGTGCCACGTACACCGAAGTCCTCACGTTCCAAGAAAAGGGGCATGCAGCTTACACCGAGGAGCCTTTCTCAAGAACAGTAGATTGTAATAAGTGATCTATCCATGCATGCTTTATGTGATGCTGTTTTTTTAGAAATCATAATCTCCCACTTTTCTGATTTAAGATCTTAGAGCCATTGTGTTTTCATACATCTAACACTACTGGCCTTAAGGGCCTTCCATCCTTTTCTTGCCCTATTAATACCTCCTCATGGGCGTTATACGATCTCCCAACCGGTCTACAGACCAATTACCCCCCTCCCGAACAGGACATATTTAAAAATGTCTACTCTCTACTATGTTGTTTGTTTAACTTGTTGTATTCTGTTCCCTCCCCTAATCCCTAACCCAAGGTATTTGTCTCTTCCACTGAAAAGGAATACTCTCCTATCTACTTCATCTTCCAAGACGTATGAAGCAGCGGATCACCACCAATCCGCTATATTCTCGCCGGGAAGGTCACACCAGCAGCAAGGTACTACCACACACACCACACCCAATGGCTGATCTGACAGTAGCCTCTTACAATGTTAAAGGTTTTCATTCCCCTTCAAAACGGAGTCAAATCTTTACCATTCTAAGAAAAGCCGGGGCTGGGGTGATTTTCCTACAAGAGACACACTTCCGCTTCAACCACTACCCTGACATGCGATTTTCATACTATTCCAATTGGTATCACTGTGGGGGTAGTTCCTCTGCCTCTAGTGGAGTCAGTATTGGTTTGCAAAGGAAAATCCCCTTTAAATTTGTTAGCCAAATCCTCGACCCAGATGGGAGATTTATGCTACTAAAAGGCACTATAGGGCCTCAAACTTACACCCTTATTAATTTATATGTCCCTAACTCTAAACAGGCCCAGTGGTTTGCCGACATATTCCCAGTCATAGAATCATTTAAGGAGGGTATAGTAATAGCAGGGGGCGACTTTAACGTAGCACTTTTCCCACAGCTGGATACCTCTTCTCACAAATCCTCCCACTCAAATAAAGCTTTAAAAACCATTAGAAATACCCTATGGGATTTACACCTGATTGATGTCTGGCGATCACATCACCCTAATGATTCAGACTTCACATTCTACTCCCCAACACATAGTACCTATCACAGAATAGACTACCTTTTTATCTCTAAAGAGCACTTACACTTGTGTAGAGAGACGTCTATTGGCTCCATACATGTTTCAGATCACTCCCCTATATTTCTCTCTGTCTCAGCCCCTAAGGAAACGCCCTCGTGCTTCAACTGGCGCCTAAATGAATCCCTCCTGGGCTTCCAGGACTCAGTAGATTTAATTTCCAAACACATCACTGAGTATTTTTCACTAAACAAAAACCCCGAATTAGCAGTGAACACACTTTGGGATGCTCACAAACCAGTAATCAGGGGACAATTCATCAATATTGGCACCCACCAAAAAAGAATAAGGGAAAGAGAAATTGATGAAACACTAAAAAACATCCAGAGATTAGAGTCGCAGCACAAAAATAATCCCTCTGACCCTGAATTCCAAGAATTATCGAAGTATAGGGCCAAACTAAGATCCCTCCTATCCTCTAGAGCGGCCAAATATTACATGAGTTTCCAGCACAAATTCTTCGCACATGGCGATAAAGCCACAAAATTTGTCATGAATAGAGTTAAAGGGAGGAGATCAGCAAATCATGTCCACCAGCTTTCCTCGCAGGATGGCTCTCCTATCTTCTCAGTTAACCAGATTGCTGCCCATTTTCGTTCATTTTACAATGATTTATATAACCTTCCCTCAGCCACAGACCCAAATACTCGTCTCCGCTACATCTTCTTTCCTGAAAGCTGCTAAACTTCCTAACATCTCTCCAGAGCAGAAATCCAGTCTGGAATCCCCTTTTTCCTTATCTGAACTTAAAAAAGCAATGCACCAAATGCCGACAGGAAAGAGTCCAGGCCCGGACGGTTTGCCATTAGCTTACTATAAAAAATTCCATGAACTCCTTCTCCCCCATCTTTTGGAAGTATGTAACCAGACTTTCCAGGGAATTCCCCTCTCAAGAGATATGACTGCGGCCCACATTACTCTTATTCCAAAGGAAGGGAAAGATGCTAAGTTATGTTCAAATTATAGGCCCATTTCCCTCCTAAACATAGACCTCAAGCTCCTGGCCAAGATGTTAGCCAATAGGTTAGCCATTCTTCTTCCTCAACTTGTTCATGGGGACCAGGTCGGTTTTATCCGCAACAGGGAAGGCAAGGATAACACCACCAGAGTGATAAACACTCTTTGTCATGCCAAACAAATTTCCTCCCCTATGCTTTTACTTAGCACGGATGCTGAGAAAGCATTTGATAGGGTTAATTGGTTATACTTAAAGCAAACAATGCTGGGCTTTGGTTTGCCTGATTCCTTTGTTCAATCTACTTTCTCGATGTATGAACATGCAACAGCTTCAGTAGTAGTTAATGGTAACCTATCCTCCCCTTTTCCCATTAGAAATGGGACCCGTCAAGGCTGCCCCCTTTCACCCCTCTTATTTATTTTGGCCCTTGAGCCACTCTTGGCAACCATAAGATTGGACCGGGAGGTAGTAGGTCTATGTTTGGGAGGCAGGGAACAAAAAATAGCTGCCTTCGCAGATGATGTTCTTATGATGACAATTAACCCGAAGGTATCCTTGCTCCGGATTCAGACTCACCTTGAGAAGTATAGTGTCTTGTCAGATTTCAAAATTAATGCCAGCAAGTCACTAGTCCTCTGCTTAGGCATTTCTCAGACAACCAAAAGTCAACTGATGAGAGAGTCTCCATTTAACTGGTCCTCCCATAATATCACATATTTGGGGGTTAAGATTAGTCCTGAAGTATCTGAACTTTTCTCTCTTAACTACACCCCCTTAAAAAACTCGCTTTTTGAAGCTATTGATAACTTGGCCCGCTCTAACCCAACTTTGTCCTGGTTTGGTCGCAAAAACCTCCTTTCTTCCTTAATACTTCCCCGTCTCACATACCTACAACAAGTACTCCCCATAACTGTACCAAAACACTATTATGATTCGATTATGCAAAAGTTCAGATCCTTCATCTGGTGCGGAAAGAAAGCGAGACTTTCATCTGCTCTCCTCACTAAGCCGAGACATGCTGGGGGAATTGGCCTGCCAAACCCTGAGCTATACGGGAAAGCCATTCTCCTTTCACGAGCAATAGCTTGGCTACGTTCTCCCCCTTCCTCTGCAGTGGTTCAGATAGAACTAGATATTTTGAACGGACCAGCTAGATTACTTCTCCTGGGTCATAGACTGGTTCTCCCTGGCCTAGTGCCTCACTACCCAATAGTTAAAGCTACTCTGGAAGCTTGGAAGTGGTTATCCTCTTCACACTGCTCCATCCCATACCCTTCCCCCACCCTATCTGTGTCTGATGTTATAAATACAGCCCCCTCTACCCTCAGGAAATCAACTTCAGTAGGACTTATTTCCGCCTCAACTCCTATAACCTCATTGGTTCTCCCTATAGGAAGATGGATGGACTTAAATGAAACTAATGCCTTGCTCAACCCCCACCCGAGAGATTTCCTCTCTATTGCTTACCTCAGAGCCTACTTAAAACAACATATTAAAATAGGGGATCTGTCTCGTCCTTTGGTTTGGTTGGAAGCTTTGATTTCAATACACCCAACACCCAGAAAACTCATTTCACTGATATACAGTAAATTGCGGCTGCCTCCAATGATAGCTAAACCATCCTTTGTGAAACATTGGGAAACTGATTTGAACATTACAATTCCATTTGAAGATCTACCTAAACTACTTCAGTCCCCTCATGGTGCCTCCCGCTGCGTTAGACTCCAGGAAAATGGATATAAAATCCTTACCAGATGGTACAATACGCCTGACAAAACAGCAAGATTTTCAGTGTCTGCTTCGGACGTTTGCTGGAGGTGCCATGGGGAGAGAGGAACCTTTTTCCACATTTGGTGGGCTTGCCCTCTTATACATAAGTGGTGGTGTGAGATCTTCTCAGTTGCCAACCGAATCTGCGGCACTTCGATCCAACCTTCCCCCCAGCTAGCTCTACTGTCCCTCTCACAAGAAAAGGAGAAAGCTAAGCCACCCTTGGTATTCTCACAGATGCTACTGGCGGCTCGTCTCCTACTCCCTAAATTTTGGCTGCAATCTGAAGTCCCTTCCCAAGAACAATGGACCCAAAAAATAGATCAGATCTATAGGTTTGAGGAACTATCGTCATGGGAATCCCGTACACACCTGATGTTCCTAAAGAGATGGTCCCTGTGGTCTCAACACAGATCCCTAACAACTTAACATATCCCACAGTTGTCTAAATGGTTTAAGACATACATACCACACTCTCCCAATGCAATTAGCGTCTTGTTCAGGAGACTCTTATATTCCACATGGAAGATCTAAGACCCTTCGTTCCAGGTCATGTCGTCCTCTTCTTAGATCTCAGTTTGGCAAACACAATATTCATCATAAATCCTTTTCAAATTGCAGATGACTGTACTGTGAGCTAACTCATGCATGTTGTAATTTTTACAATGAAAGTGTACGATCTCTGTATCATATCTCATTTGACATGGCCTGCAAGCCTATACCTTGGTAACCTGTTACCCTCTGTTACCCTCTGTTATATATTGAAATTTACAATAAAAATATAAATAAAAAAAAAAAAAAAAACAGTTACCCAGTGGGCCGTGAAAGATATGTACTGTCCCTCACCATAACAGTTGCTCCAGCTGTCAGTGGTGGTGTGGACCTTGCTGCACAGTGAGAATTGCAAGGAGCGGCCCACATTCTCTGCTATGTGACATTACAAGAGAGGGATGGCTTTTTTGGAGAAATAATGCCGACTAGGTATATTTCAGTAAGGCTGAGTTCATATTATCAGCTCCCTAAAGGCAGCATAATCCAGTATGTGGTATGGCAGAGACTGCACCTCCAGTAACTTCGCAAGGTGCGAGTTAAGCTTACATTCCTGAGGATAGCGGAATGAGTAAAGTTGCCTCCTGGTCATACATTGCGTTTTTTGATGGCTGATGATGGAGCGGAGTAGGAGTCTGAGTGGGAGAAGCAGTAACTGATGATGACAAGGACACTGTAATGTGGCCTGACTGCTCCAAAGGAGACCAGGAGAAATAGGATACAATTGTTCCCCTAAAAGTGCTGAAATTGAGCCATGGTGCCTACGCTTGTATTTGTTTGTAATCCTGCAAATCGTGCACATGGCAATGCTTAAGTCTTGTGGCACTGTGGAGAAAAATTGCCAGACAGGAGATACTCGCACACTTTGCACAGAGCTAATGGCAGCCAAGCTTGGCTGAGGTCTGGGAAGTTTGAGCTTGCGCCCATAGTATCAGCAACATCCCCAGTTTCAAGTTGACCATAATAGAAACTAATCTGGCCCTGTCAGTTTTTTGAGAAATTCTGGCCATACATTGTCTCTGCTCTTAATTGCCATTGCCACAGCCACCACCCTTCTCCTCTAATATTACCTTCTCCTCAGCACCCTGATCTGGCTCCGAGGTCCTGTCCCACACACAACCATCGTGCCACTGTTGCTACCATTGCCCATACCAGTTATGCACAGGATCCTTTTTTTTTTTTTACAGGATCCTCTAAAAAAAAAAAAAGGAAAAAAAAAAAGACCCTTTTGCATATTTGGAATCCCTTTCAGTCATTTCCTTCAGAGATAAGTTTTTTAGACAGAAAAAAAATACTGCATGCAGGACATTTTTTTCTGTCTAAACGGGTGCCAAATGTGCAACAGGATCCCTTTTTTACAAGATCCAGTTTTTTCTGTTCTTCTCATGAATCAGAAGAATGGAAAATGAAACAGAGATGTAAACTCTCCCTTAATGAGTGTAAAAGGGAAGTAACTAGAAAGAGCAGCCTCCATATTTGCATATACATCACAACTAGTGTTGATCGAGCAGCAATTGTGTTCAAGTGTTCTATCGAGCACCCGAGCACAATGGAAGTCAGTGGGAGAACCCGAGCATTAAACCAGGCACCCCCTGCTCTGAAGAGGGGAGGGTGTCTGGTTCATAGGAAAAGGTCAGAAATTCATGGAAACACCACCGAAATAGTTCAGGAACAGCATGGGGAGGATGTCTGGATGCATCTTGGACTCCCAGGTCACTGCTAAGAATGATGTTGTCCGAGTAGTACGCCACTTTTACAGACTGAAAAGAATACGCCCAAAACCGAAGATAAAATGTATTTTAGCGAAAAAATTGTTAGGAAACATTCTTTCCTGTATATTTACTTATATATAAAGTGCAAGTGCTGCAAAAAATTACAAGCAAGAGGTACTCCGATACAACCTATATATCATATAAAGGAGGTCCTCATTCACATTGTGGTACAATTGTTCAGGTAGTGGGACTCCTACACTCATAAAGCCTAAGTGAAAGGGATGCCAAAAATTACAAGGAATCAGTACTGCAATACACATTTTGTTGCACATAAAGGAGGGCATCATACACACCCTTTAAAATTATGATTGATGGCCTGCTGGTGACCCTCAAAAACATTTTAAGCAAGGGCCTGCTGATCTGACCATCTAAGACATTAGGGACGAGGGCCTGTTGCTGAGCTTACGCTTTAAAACATTAGGGGTGAGGATCTGCTGCTGAAGTGACCATCGAAAATTTTTTGGTTGAGGGTCTGCTGCTAAGCTGACCATCGAAAAAATTATGGTTGAGGGCCTGCTGCTGAGCTGACCATTGAAAAAATTATGGGCAAGGACCTGCTGATGATCTGACCATCTAAAACATTAGGGGTGAGGGTCTGCTTCTGATCTGACCATGGAAAAAATTATGGGTGAGGGTCTGCTGCTGAGCTGACCATCGAAAAAATAATGGTTGAGGGCCTGCTGCTGAGCTGACTATTGAAAAAATTATGGGCAAGTGCCTGCTGCTTAGCTGAGCATTGAAAAAATTATGAGCAAGTGCCTGCTGGTGATCTGACCATTGAAAACATTATGGGCGAGGGCCTGCTTTGGTGACTATAGATAACCTCAGGCCGATCACACGTCCCCATGATGGCAACGATCCATTCGTCATGATGGCAACGATCCTATCAACTTTAGATGGTACTTTCTGTGCCTACCATGGTGACCACAGGTAACTGGGAATCAGGACTCGATTCCGGATAGGAAGCCTGAGAAATGGCTACCACATCCAAGGCCTGCAGGTGAGCTGACCCTGTAAAACATTATTTGCGAGGGCCTACAGGTGAACTGACCCTCTAAAAGGTTGTAAGTGAGGGCCTGCAGGTGAGCTGACCCTGTAAACCATTATATTAAAGGGCCTACAGGTGAGCTGACCCTGTAAAAGATTGTAGATGAGGGCTTGCTGGTGAGCTTACCCTGTAAAAGATTGTAGGTGAGGGCCTACTGGTGAGCTGACCCTCTAAAAGATTATAGGTGAGGGCCTTCTGGTGAGCTGACCCTCTAAAAGCTTGTAGGTAAAGGCCTACAGGTGAACTGACCTTTTAAAACATTATATGCGAGAGCCTACAGGTGAGCTGACCCTCTAAAAGATTATAGGTGAGGGCCTTCTGGTGAGCTGACCCTCTAAAAGCTTGTAGGTAAAGGCCTACAGGCGAGCTGACCCTCTAAAAGGTTGTAGGTGAGGGCCTGCATGTGAACTAACGCTTTAAAACATTATATGCGAGGGCCTACAGGTGAGCTGTCCCTGTAAAAGATTGTAGGTGAGGGCCTGCTGGTGAGCTGATCCTTTAAAAGGTTGTAGGTGAGGGCCTGCAGGTGAGCTGATCCTATAAAAGATTATATGCGAGGGCATGCAGGTGAGCTGACCCTGTAAAAGATTTTTGGTGAGGGCATATAGTTGAGCTAACCCTGAAAAAACATGATATGCAAGGGCCTGCAGGTGAGCTGACCCTGTAAAAGATTGTAGGTGAGGGCCTGCTGGTGAGCTGACCCTCTAAAGGGTTGTAGGTGAGGGCCTGTAGGTGAGCTGACCCTGTAAAACATTATATGCGAGGGCCTGCTGGTGAGCTGACCCTCTAAAATATTATATTCGAGGGCCTGCAGGTGAGCTGACCCTGTAAAACATTATATTCGAGGGCATATATACGAGGGCATTATATGCGACGAATAAGCATGTTAATATGATGGAAGAGGAGGATGAGATAAGGAAGATTCAAACATATACCCTTTTTTGTGGTGGAAGAGGTGCATGGGAATACAATGTATTCAATACATTAGAAAGAACACATTTAAAGTGCGTTTATGTTCATCAGCTTTCCTCTGGTGGAGGGAGAAGTCATGGTCAATCAAGGCCTTGTATATTTTTATAACAGTCAACCTGTCAGCATTTTCAGTTGACAGGCGGATACGCTTATCTGTAGAGATGGCCTTGCTGTTCGCCCGGCGGTCGTTTCGCGGCAAACTTTGTGTGTTCGCGATTCGCTGAACATGTGAACATATGGAGATATTTGCGCCGCGCCATATTCTTTTACATTGTGAAGAACTTTGACTCATGACACATCCATCAGGTGGTACAGGACAGCCAATTGAGACGTTTCAGCACATGGACATACCCCCTACCTTATACTGTAAATAAACCTGATCTGGCCGCCATTTTATATTCTGTGTTTTGCCAGTGTAGGGAGAGGTTGCTGTGTGGAGCAGGGACAGGCTGTTAGGGACACCAAACGCTAGCTAATAGGGCCAAAAAAGTCCTGTTAAGGACTGGTATAAATGTGCTAACGATAGGTGTGATACACAGAGGGGTGTGATATACTTATAATATACTTTTATAATGAGTCAAAAACACATAGATCTATATAGTTATACCTGGAAGTTAGGGGCTAGGGGCTTACTAGGGACATTTTTATATAGGGTAAGGTTCCGGACGAGGTCGCTCTTATCAGGGCGGGTGGTCTGTGGTTAGGCTATCAGGGCCAGAATAGCACCCCCCTGTCAGGCAATATCAGGGACAGTTCTTTGCCCACCCTGTCCTTCAATACCACATCATCATCTAGCTCAGGGATAGATGTTTTTTGCTTTCCCTCCGGGATTCATGGATGTGCACTGGGACCCCCAGGATTGTGGTAGGACATATAGTTTCTGATTTGGTTCCGCCGAGCACCTGATTTAGTGCAGCTGAACACTTGTTATTGCCTACCACATCTATGCTTTTTGCTTAACTTTAATAATTTCATTTATTTTCATTTTGAGGGATATATTTTCCATTCACACGTCCGCAAAATGGGTCCGCATCCGTTCCGCAATTTTGCTGAACGCGGGTGCAGACCTATTCATTTTCAATGGGGCCAGATCGTGCTGTCCGCATCCGCATTTGCGGATCCGCATCTGAATTTGTGTATCCGCACTTCAGCATCAGTGCTTCCATTTCGGCAAAAAAATAGAACGTCCTATTCTTGTCCGCAATTGCAGACAAGAGTAGGCATTTTCTATTATAGTGCCGGCGATGTGCGGTCCGCAAATTGCGGAATGCACATTGCTGGTGTGCGTGCTTTGCGGATCCGCAAAACACTTACGGACGTGTGAATGGACCATGATAGTAACATTATTAAAGGTTACGTTTTATATTTATGTATATTCTAATGGATTGCCTTCCTTGTACAATGTTATAATATACTTTCTATGTTAGAAAGTATATTATAGTGCATTTGTATTGTGCGGCAGTTGTGTGCGGTTCTGCTGCGATACTGCAGGTAAATAGAGGGACAAGCATTATTGGAACAAATAATTTCTACTGGTATAATATACCAGTCGCCCCCCAAAAAAACTGATTGAAGTGGCGTGTTATATACCAATATACTTTCTTTATAGTGCATTTGGGTACTGTATAGTGCTTTAGAGCATGCGCGTACGCGAAAATTATATTGCCGATATTTCGCATTGAAAAAAACTTATGAATGGAGATCGCAAATTCGAATAATACATCTGGTATATCACTGTCCATGTTGTGGGACTATTTGTGCACTTCTAGTAATTATTTCTTGCCTGGAAATATGAGCTTAAGGTTTTTCAGGTTCGCTGCTATTAAAATAAATGGGACCCGCCGAAAACTTGCGGTTCGCGAACAATTGATCGTGTTCGCGAACTGCCCCGGGAGATGTTCGTCCATCACTATTCAGAGCTATGTGTAGGCCATATACTCCACCGTTACCAATGACTGTTTCTATTATCCTGATCATTTAGAGTTATGTGTAGGCCTAATACTTCACCGGTACCAATGACTGCTGCTATTATCTTGATCCTTCAGAGCTATGTGTAGGCCGTATACTCCACATTAATAATGACTGTTGCTATTATCCTGATCATTTAGAGTTATGTGTAGGCCTAATACTCCACCGGTACCAATCACTGCTGCTATTATCCTGATCCTTCAAAGTTATGTGTAGGCCTTATATTCCACCGTTAGCAATAACTGCTGCTATTATCTTGATCATTTAGAGTCATATGTAGGCCTTATACTCCACCGTTACCAAAAAATGCTGCTATTATCCTGATCATTTAGAGTTATGTGTAGGCCTAATACTTCACCGGTACCAATGACTGCTGCTATTATCTTGATCCTTCAGAGCTATGTGTAGGCCGTATACTCCACCGTTACCAATGACTGTTGCTATTATCCTGATCATTTAGAGTTATGTATAGGCCTAATATTCCACCGGTATCAATGACTGCTGCTATTATCCTTATCCTTCAGAGTTATGTGTAGGCCTTATACTCCACCGTTATCAATAACTGCTGCTATTATCCTGATCCTTTAGAGTTATGTATAGGCCTTAAAATCCACCGTTACCAATGACTGCTGCTATTATACTGATCCTTCAGAGTTATGTGTAGGTCTTTTACTCCACCGTTACTAAAATAGAAGAAAAAATGGATTGCGCTGCAGGAGAGTATGCTAGAAATAATCAAAGTCACAAAGTTATTTGTATTTTCTTTCAATGTAAATCTTCGGTCAAATGGATTCATCCATATACATCAAACCCAAACTGGAATGTAGAATTCTGAAATAAAATAGAGACCGCACAATGGTGTAGTAACTTCTAAAAGAGTGAACCTAGACACAGGTTATACTCACAAAACTCAGATGGTAATAAGCGTAGAGGACCGGCTCAGCGCTGTCATGGACCCAGGAGCTGCACACCTCAGATGCGGTTCACCAGACCAGATGGACGGACAGAATCTTTAGCCGTTTCCACAAGCACAAACTTTACACTCCTCAAAGTCTCGGAAGAAGGATATCAACCAATGGTGAAGTACATACCACAATGTTGAATAAAAAGGGTTTATTATACTCACAAAGAACGCAAGTTTTGGAGCAAATTTAAAACAAGTACAAAGTGCCCTACCCGGGTTTCGCCATGATGCTTCGTCTGGGGCGAAACCCCAGACGAAGCATCATGGCGAAACCCGGGTCGGGCACTTTGTACTTGTTTTAAATTTGCTCCAAAACTTGCGTTCTTTGTGAGTATAATAAACCCTTTTTATTCAACATTGTGGTATGTACTTACCCATTGGTTGATATCCGTTACCAATGACTGCAGCTATTATCCTGATCCTTCAGAGTTATGTGTAGGCTTTATACTCCACCGTTAACAATAACTGCTGCTATTATCCTGATCATTTAGAGTTATGTGTAGGCCTTATACTCCACTGTTACCAATGATTGCTGCTTTTATCGTGATCCTTCAGAGTTATGTGTAGGCCTTATACTCCACCGTTACCAATGATTGCTGCTTTTATCGTGATCCTTCAGAGTTATGTGTAGGCCTTATCAGGGCTTTTTTTCTCAGAGAAAAGGTGGTGGAACTCACCCCCCCTCCCCTGGCCACGCCCCTGCCCACCCCTAGGACCGCCCTCTAAAACCGCCCCTTTAGAGAACAGGGATGCAAGTAAAATTGCCAGTGACTGTCGTGACAGCCAGGCTGCCAGTGCCCGCGGCCGCCGCCGCCCTAGTCCACACATGGCACCGCAGCCTGGCCTGGCCCCTTCCTTCCCTCCCAGTATAAAATGCCCCTATACAGAGCCCCCATATAAAATACCCCTTCTTTTTAGCCGGCTGCTATTATCTTGATCCTTCAGAACTATGTGTAGGCCGTATACTCCACCTTACCAATGACTGTTGCTATTATCCTGATCATTTTGAGTTATGTGTAGGCATAATACTTCACCGGTACCAATGACTGCTTCTATTATCCTGATTCTTCAGAGCTATGTGTATGCCGTATACTCCACCTTTACCAATGACTGTTGCTATTATCCTGATCATTTAGAGTTATGTGAAGGCCTTAAACTCCACCATTACCAATGACTGCTGCTATTATCCTGATTCTTCAGAGTTATGTGTAGGGCTTATACTCCTCCGTTACCAATGACTGCTGCTATTATCCTGATCCTTCATAGTTATGTGTAGGCCTTATACTCCACCATTACCAATGACTGCTGCTATTATCCTGATCCTTCAGAGTTATGTGTAGGCCTTATCAGGGCTTTTTTTCTCAGGGAAAAGGTGGTGGAACTCACCGCCCCCTCCCCTGGCCACGCCCCTACCCACCCCTAGAACCGCCCCCTAAAACCGCCCCTTTAGAGAACAGGGATGCAAGTAAAATTGCCAGTGATGGTCGTGACAGCCAGGCTGCCAGTGCCCGCGGCCGCCGCCGCCCTAGTCCACACATGGGCAGCGCAGCCTGGCCTGGCCCCTTCCTTCCCTCCCAGTATAAAATGCCCATATACAGAGCCCCCATATAAAATACCCCTTATTTTTAGCCTCTGTAGATGTCCCTATAGTGCCACCCAATAATGTACCAGTAATAAGTGCCGCAATAGATGCCCCCCAATCATGTACCAGTAAGATGTGCCCCCATATCATGTGCCAGTAAGATGTGCCCCCATAGATGCCCCCCAATCATGTGCCAGTAATAAGAGCCCCCCACCATCATGTGACAGTAGCCTGAGTGCCCCCCCTATCATGTGCCAGTAGCCCCCTATCATGTGCCAGTAGCCCCCCTATCTAGTGCCAGTAGCCCCCCTATCTAGTGCCAGTAGCCCCCCTATCAAGTGCGAGTAGCCTCCTATCATGTGCCAGTAGCCCCCCTTATGTGCCAGTAGCCCCCCTTATGTGCCAGTAGCCCCCCTTATGTGCCAGTAGCTAGTAGCCCCCCTTATGTGCCAGCAGCCCCCCTTATGTCTGTTCCAGCCCAGCAACCCCCCTTATGTCTGTGCCAGCAGCCCCCCTTATGTCTGTGCCAGCAGCCCCCCTTATGTGCCAGTAGCCAGTAGCCCCTCTTATGTGCCAGCAGCCCCCTTTATGTATGTTCCAGCCCAGCAGCCCCCCTTATGTCTGTGCCAGCAGCCCCCCTTATGTCTGTGCCAGAAGCCCCCCTTATGTGCCAGCAGCCCCCCTTATGTGCCAGTAGCCAGTAGCCCCCCTTATGTGCCAGCAGCCCACCTTATGTGCCAGTAGCCAGTATCCCCCCTTATGTGCCAGCAGCCCCCTTCTGTCTGTGCCAGCCCAGCAGCCCCCCTTATGTCTGTGCCAGCAGCCCCCCTTATGTCTGTGCCAGAAGCCCCCCTTATGTGCCAGCAGCCCCCCTTATGTGCCAGTAGCCAGTATCCCCCCTTATGTGCCAGCAGCCCCCTTCTGTCTGTGCTAGCCCAGCAGCCTCCCTTATGTCTGTGCCAGCAGCCCCCCTTATGTGCCAGTAGCCAGTACCCCCCCTTATGTGCCAGCAGCCCCCCTTATGTGCCAGTAGCCAGTATCCCCCCTTATGTGCCAGCAGCCCCCCTTATGTCTGTGCCAGCAGCCCCCCTTATGTCTGTGCCAGTAGCCCCCCTTATGTACCAGCAGCCCCCCTTATGTGCCAGTAGCCAGTAGCCCCCCTTATGTGCCAGTAGCCAGTATCCCCCCTTATGTGCCAGCAGCCCCCCTTCTGTCTGTGCCAGCCCAGCAGCCCCCCTTATGTGCCAGGATTGTCATTTTTACATATAAAAAATTATAATAATAAACTTATACTTACCTCCTCCAGGATGCGATGCAGGCCTCTTCCGGCCTGTGTCCCTCGCTGGCTCAGGCGGCGCGATGATGTCATCGCGCCGCCTGCACTGGCCTCTTGTAGGCTGCTGGCCTAGTGCTGGCAGCCTATCAGAGGAACAGGGAGGGGACACACCTCTCACTGCCCTGCCGCATTACAGACATTTGTATTGCCGTCCTGAGGACGGCGATACAGATGAGATGACTTTGGAGATGAGTGAGCGCTTCCACAATGGAAGCGCAGCGCTCATCTCCTGCTGTGCCCTGCCGGCACCGCCCTTCTGACAGCGCCCCGGGCGGCTGCCTGGCCCTGCAGTAACTAAAGTGGGGCGGGGGCGAGTCGGCAGAAAATAGGTGGCGGAACGCCGTTCCGGGGCGTTCCGCCAGAAAAAAAGGCCTGGGCCTTATACTCCACCGTTAACAATAACCACTGCTATTATTCTCATCATTTAGAGTTATGTGTAGGCCTTATACTCCACCGTTACCAATGACTGCTGCTATTATCCTGATCCTTCAGCATTATGTGTAAGCCTTATACTCCACAGTTACCAATGTCTTCTGCTATTATCCTGATCATTCAGAGTTATGTGTAGGCCTTATACTCCACCGTTAACAATAACTGCTGCTATTATCCTGATCTTTCAAAGTTATGTGTAGGGCCTATACTCCACCGTTACCAATGACTGCTGCTAATATCCTTATCCTCCAGCATTATGTGTAGGCCTTATACTCCACCATTTCTATGTACCTGTAGCTGCTGTATGTCATAATAATGATGAGTTTGGGCTGGACTAAAGGGTCCTTACTGTAACCCTATTGGTTAAAATAAAACAGAAACCATAAAATTATAAAAAATAAAATAAGTTATAAGTTAACTAGAAAACCTTTATATTAACATTTAACATTATCAAAAAGCATTATATTTACAATTAAAACTATGTCAAAGCTTAAAGTTGGTCATGGAGGTTTAACAGCATCTCCATGGCCTTATTCTGCTTCTCCTTCATCTTCATAATTTTGTGTGAAAACTGGAGTTTCAGCTCCTGTAATTTTCGCAGCTGGTACTCCCGTAGCTCCTTTAGATATTGATGCTGCTCCCGCTGCAACTGTAAGATTATAATTTTTTTCATTTGTTTTACTACTATGTAAAAAAAAAAATATATATATATATTAATTTCTGATCAGATTAAAAGCCAATTAGTGATTAGTGTATAAAGCAGCTGACAATTTGCATCTCAATTCATTATATAGTTGTTTAGTTTGGAATAGTTTATTAGCGTCTAGTGTTATTTAGTAGTTAAGTTAATGTTTTTTTTTGTATATTAATTAATTAGTGTATACTGTTGCTGTTTTATATTAATGGAGTGTTTGTTATACCTTCATTGTTGCCCCCCCTTTTTTTTTATAACATTTCAACCATTTTATAGTTAAAGATTAATATTGCTGTGTGCATTGTAGTAGCCAAAATGGGAGAATCAAGGATGGTTGGTATGTCTCACTGAGAATGTATGCCTTATTGAGATAAATCCTGTGAATCATTCTGCCAGTTACAGTAGGTTACTGGGAGATTATCATTAAATTGGATTTTGGGTCTGGGTTTTAGGCATGACCAGAAACAATGGCGGGACAGGTCACTCCCATACTCCATCCAGGGATTTCATAAAGGTGTGGTTAAAAAGACTGGGGAGATAAAGTGTGGACAGGCGATCTAAACGCTGAATAAGCTGAGAGAGGAACATGATCTCTAAAAGTCTGTAAAGAGTGTTGAGATACTACTGTTTTGGTACCGTACTTGAACTGAACTCAAAGTGTGGGACTTTATGTTATCCAATATCTGTGGGCTAAGAAAGATTAAAGGTAAAGCTTGAACATTTTTATTATTGTTTGCTGCAATAAACTGTGCCTGTGGTGAAGACTACACTGACACCTGTGTGTATGTGAACAGTGACTGAGATAAAACACTCACAGCACATATTTACCCTCCTGGCAGGAGGCTGTCATAACCTCTTCCTTGTCCTCCTTGTGAGAAGCTGGGGGTGGTGAAGCGGGGTGGTGTGAGGCTCCGGCCTCCTCAGTCTCCATCACTTGACCCACATCAGGTGGGGTAGGGGCATTCTGCTGCCCAGAGGGTCCGGCATTCTCCTCCGACGCAGAGACCTCCACCACCACCTTTCTGGAAGTCCTGCTTCAGACGCAGGGAACAGGAACATCTATAATGACACAATTTTCATAATTTATAAAAACAAATCTTAAAGCATAACTGTACTGTACATATACATTGCAGAGTGTTGGTGAAAGATTCAAAAGTTATGTAAGCATTGTACCTGGGAAAATGTTGTCGCGGATCTCTCTGATCCTATTTGAATTCCACCTCTTCAGATCGGACCATTTCTTCAGGATGGCCAACCTCTTGTTCTGGCCATCATAATTCCTCCACAATTCATAACCGATGCTCCTCACTATACGTTGCTTGTCAGCGTGGGACCGGGTCTTGTTGTATCCCTTCTCCAACATGCGCTGTAGGATGAAAATGCAAGCATGTATTCCCAACTTTTTTAAATACAAGTATTAGAATTTAAAGGGGTTCTCCAGGCTTTTTCTATTGATGGTGATGACATATCCTCAGGATAGTGTAAAATAAAAGTTGAAGAGCAGCACCCACGGACCTCACCGACCACACCGAAATGCACCAGCCCAACCACGGCCGCAGATCCTCAGTGGTCCACAGACCAGTAATCAAAACACGGTCACGGAAGCATCTCCGTTTCCATCTTTATTACTTGTACTGAAAAGAATGTGTACACACCAGCAGCAACGTTTCGGCTACATAGTAGGCTACTATGTAGCCGAAACGCTGCTGCTGGTGTGAACACATTCTTTTCAGTACGAGTAATAAAGATGGAACCGGAGATGCTGCCGTGACCATGTTTTGATTGCTATCATCAGGATAGGTCATCAATATCAGATCGGCGGTGGTCCGACATCTGGCAACCCCGCCTATCAGCTGTTTGCTGAGACGGCACGCGCAGTGTGCACGTCCGTCTCCCGACTCTCTTCCTGCCCTCTGCTGCTATCCCATAGACATACAGCGTTGAGTCAGGAAGAGAGAAGAGTGCACAAGCGCACTTGTCGCGCCATCTACTCAAACAGCTGATCGGCGGGGGTGCCGGGTGTCAGACCCTGCCGATCTGATAATGATGACCTATCCTGAGGATAGGTCATCAATAGAAAATCCTGGACAACCTCTTCAATGTCATCATCTCAAAAAAACAAACAAAAAAAATAACATTTTAGTGTTTGAAAGGGAAATATTAGATTTAAGTTTACCATAATAACATCTGATTGTATTGAAATTGTATGTGTGTGGGGTATGAGCAATCGGATATTGGTCATATGAGGAGAGGTGTACCTGTCTAGTGAAGTAACGGTACGGTATGGGGTGTAAAGCTGGTTCACCTCCCTGTGGTGCACCCTGGGTAACGCTAAATGAACCAGCAAATACTGGTGGTCAAACATTACTTGTCCTGACCAACAGGACACAAATTAGAATCTATAGACAGTGTGTGTGTGGTGGGGCGTCTGGGGGTATATAGTGTGTGGGATATAGTGTGGAGTATATAGTGTGAGAAATCTTAAAGAATTACATATATTAAGTGTCCATATACGTGAGTTTTTAACCTGGAGTGGACCCTTTTTAAAAGAATCGCTTTTATTAGTTTTATTTAAAAAAGCATAAGTATAGACACCCTATCATAACTGGATATCCAAAACAAATAATAGGACAAGATGTTGCCCAGCTACCACCGTGAATTGGTGAGACAAAAAAAGATAGATATGTAAGAATTTCCGTGGCATTAATGACCTTTATAGGCTTTGGGGTCGGGTAGAGAATAGGGCACATTGATGTGGGCATTCGGGATGGTTCTTTCCCTATACCCGCCCTGAAATAATCCTCTGCCCAGGGATGAACCCTAATGGTGGGATCACCCTGTCCCCGTGCCTATCCTGTCTAGCCCTGTACAACCCTGTACAGTTGGAATTTATTACAGATGATGTCCGTTAATTTTATATATATATTTTTACCCCGACGTGTTTCCCCACTTCTGGTTCGTCAGGGGGTCGGTTTAAAGGATAACAATTTATAATGATTAACATCAGGATGAAATACAATGAAGTTAGATATAATTACTGTGTCCTGATCGATGCCATGATACTGCAGTCTGTTATGGAGGAACTGTGGATTCCCCAAAAGAGGAATAATCACATGTGGATGTCCCCCTGTTGTTTAGACTGCCGCCTGCCGTATCCGATGGGGCAGTGAGGCATCCATGTGTGAACGCTGTTTATAAGGGGCTGTTTAGAAGGCGCCTTTTTCCTTAGGAGCCGCATATCCGGTAAGCGGAACGCACGCTCCCATGGAACGCACGCTCCACTACTTCCGGTAGGGTGGAACGCAGGCCTCGCTTGCTGTCTGCTGAGGCGCAGACGTCACTTCCGGAGTAGGTGCCTTTATCGTCTGCAGCCGCATATCCGGTGAGTGGAACGCATGCTCTCATGGAACGCATGCTCCACTACTTCCGGTGTCGTGGAACGCAGGCCTCGCTTCCTGTCTGCTGAAGCGCAGACGTCACTTCCGGAATAGCGGTGCCAAGGCGCTCCAAATGCTTTCGTGCGGTACATATGTTGTTTAATCCTATGACACCTGATCATTCCCCAGTGGTTATTCTATTTAGACACCACTGAGCAAATCCACAGGGCTGGAGTATATATGGTTGTTTTATTAAGGTATAATTCCTCTGATACCTTTTTGGGCAAATTTAGTATGCCAGGCAAGTTTAATATGCCAGGCAACCCTGTGGAGTTGTTAATACCTAAACCCCAGTCTCCCGGTGTAATAAAACAGACCCTCTAGTTTGTATAGACAGCAACACATTGACAGGACCATTTTTTTCTTTTTCTTCCGGGTTATAGCTATTCCGATCAGTAGAGACGTATGTACAATCAACATGATCAGACTAAATAAAAAAATAGTGGATAGTTTGGCTGGGTGGTGCATAATATCGCACAGACCCTTCTGATATTATATATTCGGTACTTTGTGTACCCATGACCAGTTTGAGACCATTATTTATTTATGAGAAATAGAGGTAGGCATCGGACGAAGGAGATTTCCGAACCCTCCAACTACTTTCACAGATTCCTGAGGTATAAATAAACTCTACAAAAAACAAGTAAACGTCAATCGTTCATTAAGGCCTACAGGTGCTTGTGAGTGACATCTGTAGATCCATTCTGCTTCTCTGCGCAAAACCTTGTTATCCCAATCCCCCTTTCTCGGGGACATGGGTACAAGTTCCAATGCAGAAAAACTGAGTGAGCGAGGATCTCCTGAGTGGCATTCATGTACATGACTTGCCACCGGTGTGATTCTGTTGTTTCTAATATCACCTATATGCTCGCCCACTCTTTTCCTTAATTCCAGAAGGGTCTTTCCAATGTAGTCTTTGGGACAGGGGCAACGGCAGATATAAATTACCCCTTTGCTTTTGCAATTGATGAAATCCCGGATTGTAAATACCTTTTGGGTGGCCGAACATGTGATCGTTTTACCTGTAGTGATAAAATGACAGATTTTGCATGTCCCACATTTGAACATGCCGATGGGACGGCGATCAAGCCACGTTCCCGGTGGAGAGGGGGGCACGTAGTGGCTATGGACCAGTCTGTCTCTCAGACTCTGACCCCTGCGATAAGTTATGCTTGGGTGAGATGAGATGTTTTTGGCGACACTCGTGTCCATTTGTAAAATTGGCCAATACTTGTTAAGAATGGTCCTTATTTCACTGTTAGCCATGTCAAATGTAGAGATGAGACGCGTTTCGCCCCCGCCGTCATCCCCACGTATTTTGGGGGTAAGTAGGGTTTCTCTATCTGTTGCTAGGGCTTTCTGAAAAGCATCTCTTAAAGTGTTCTTTGGATACCCTCTGTCGCTAAGTCTTTTGTAGAGTTTCTTCGATTCACAGTGAAAATCATGTGTACCCGAACAGTTTCTGCGAATCCTGAGGTATTGTCCCCTGGGGATACCTCTTTTCTGTGGAGTGGGGTGGTGGCTCCCCCAATGTAGAATGGAATTTGTTGCCGTAGATTTTCTGAAAATTGTGCTGACCAATTTGTCGCCTTGTTTTTGTATTGTCACATCTAGGAAGTTGATACTTTCTTCATGTACCTCAGGGTGAACTTAAGGCCAATGTCGTTGATGTTTAAGACATTGATAAAATCAGCAAATTTCCTCCTACTTCCATTCCAGAGCAAAAAAATATCGTCAATATATCTCGTCCAGAAGGCCACCTTCTCATTCCACCAAGTATGGTGACCTGGAAAGACGATGTTGTCTTCCCACCAGCCCAGGAAGAGGTTGGCGTATGTGGAGGCACATGGGCATCCCATGGCCGTCCCCCTGAGCTGGTGGTAGAACTGCCCCCTGAACAGAAAAAAATTATGCCTCAGAATGAAACTAAGTAGGCTTAGGATAAACTGATTATGTTCCTGGAAATGATTACCTCTTGTACCAAGATAATAGGTGACCGCCAGAAGTCCCTTATCGTGTGGGATACTACTATATAAGGACTTGACGTCTATACTGGCTAATAAACAGGAAGGTTAAATCCCCAGGGACTCAGTTTTTTTCAGAAAATCCATGGTGTCCCTTGTGTATGACGCAAGGGACACCACGAAATCCTTCAATACCTGATCAAGATACAGACCGCAATTTTGTGTGATTGAATTAACACCGGATACTATTGGTCGACCCTTTAGAGGGGTCGTCCCTTTATGGACTTTGGGGAGTCCATAGAGGGTTGCGATCTGTGGATGACTTGATAATAGAAAGTGGTACTCAGATTTACCAATGACTCGCTGCTCCAGCCCTGTGTCAAGGATTTGTTGGAGTTCTAGAAGATAGATGTCTGTCGGGTCATTTGGTAAAATCTGGTAGCCACCTTTGTCCCTCAAAAGATCCATACACATCTTAGTATATGTATCATGGTTCATTATCACCAGGTTTCCCCCTTTGTCAGAGGGCTTGATGACAATGGAGTTGTCTTTTTCCAGTATCCTCAAGGCCTCAAATTCACCTTTAGTTAGATTCCTGCCGTGTGAACGGGGTGTTTTTACTGTTTCTAATTCTAATATCCCTAGTCTATCATGGGATTGTTTATTGGAGACGTCAAAGTATTTCCTCCACCTGAGTTTTCGACAGAATAGATCAAGATCTTTGATCCATGTAAAGACCCTAAACTCGTGGGGACGAATGAGAGACCCTTTTTCAATACAGAGATCTCTGCGCTGTTTAAGTCCCGCACAGATAAATTTATGATTTGTAAATCTTCACTATTTTGGACCATGTTGTCTATTTGGTTCTGTCGCGTAGTTGGTAGGGTGGTTGGCCCTGTCCTAAAAAAGGAACCGCTGTAGATGCTGTGGATACAGACGGGGGGGGGGGGGAGATGTGTGGCAACATTTTCGGAGCCCGATTACCCATAGGAGGAGGATGCCACTGAGGGTAAGGTAGTCTCCCGGTAACCTTCGCCTCTCTGGTTGTTTGTTTCCCTTCCCCATTTTCTCCATTTGTTCCTTTGTTTTTTATTTTGGGATGCCGGGCCCTTCCTATTACCACCCTTGTCTCCTCTCCCAGTGGACTCGTTCTCTGAGTATTCAATGTCAGAGGAGGAGACCTCAGACGCAGAGGGATAGTTTGACTTTTTTACTACTTGATAGGCCCTATTTTCCCGAAAGTCACTCAAGTCTTTCACAAACTGTCTGTTTTTGCGTTCCTTGATGAGATTTTGGAACCGTTCCACAGAAGTTTGGAGAGAAGATTCTCTTCTTTTGAAGTCTGGATCTGTTTCAAACTTAAGGACGGATTCCTTAAGGTTGCTTAGTTTTTCTGAGGTCCTGTCAAAAAGGCCTTTTTCCTCCTCCAGAAGAATACTCATAAGATTGAGTGAACTTTTGGTTATTTCCTCCTCCCAGCGGATTTTTAAACTGGCGGAGAGAATACGCTCAGCTGGAGTAATTGTTATGCGTAGGCCCCTGGGAACTATCTTATGTGACAGATAGCTTTCCAGTGACCTAATTTCCCACCACGACTTAATATTTTCTTTAAAGGCTGTGTACAGGTCATTGAAGGCTAGTTTACAGGTAACGGAAGATGAAAGGCCCGGAATCTCTCTCTCCGAGAAAATGTCTGCTGCCTCTTTGATTAGAGCCTCTGTGAATACAGTCCCGTTTAGAAAACTGGCCATAATTTTTAAACAAGGAAAAATCTTAAAGAATTACATATATTAAGTGTCCATATACGTGAGTTTTCAACCTGGAGTGGACCCTTTTTAAAAGAATCGCTTTTATTAGTTTTATTTAAAAAAGCATAAGTATAGACACCCTATGATAACTGGATATCCAAAACAAATAATAGGACAAGATGTTGCCCAGCTACCACCGTGAATTGGTGAGACAAAAAAAGAGATAAGTAGATAGATATGTAAGAATTTCCGTGGCATTAATGACCTTTATAGGCTTTGGGGTCGGGTAGAGAATAGGGCACATTGATGTGGGCATTCGGGATGGTTCTTTCCCTATACCCGCCCTGAAATAATCCTCTGCCCAGGGATGAACCCTAATGGTGGGATCACCCTGTCCCCGTGCCTATCCTGTCAATGTGTTGCTGTCTATACAAACTAGAGGGTCTGTTTTATTACACCGGGAGACTGGGGTTTAGGTATTAACAACTCCACAGGGTTGCCTGGCATATTAAACTTGCCTGGCATACTAAATTTTCCCAAAAAGGTATCAGAGGAATTATACCTTAATAAAACAACCATATATACCCCAGCCCTGTGGATATGCTCAGTGGTGTCTAAATAGAATAACCACTGGGGAATGATCAGGTGTCATAGGATTAAACCACATATGTACCGCACTAAAGCATTTGGAGCGCCCTGGCACCGCTATTCCGGAAGTGACGTCTGCGCTTCTGCAGACAGGAAGCGAGGCCTGCGTTCCACGACACCGGAAGTAGTGGAGCATGCGTTCCATGAGAGCATGCGTTCCACTCACCGGATATGCGGCTGCAGACGATAAAGGCACCTACTCCGGAAGTGACGTCTGCGCCTCAGCAGACAGCAAGCGAGGCCTGCGTTCCACCCTACCGGAAGTAGTGGAGCGTGCGATCCATGGGAGCGTGCGTTCCACATACCGGATAAGCGGCTCCTAAGGAAAAAGGCGCCTTCTAAACAGCCCCTTATAAACAGCGTTCACACATGGATTCCTCACTGCCCCATCGGATACGGCAGGCGGCAGTCTAAACAACAGGGGGACATCCACATGTGATTATTCCTCTTTTGGGGAATCCACAGTTCCTCCATAACAGACTGCAGTATCATGGCATCGATCAGGACACAGTAATTATATCTAACTTCATTGTATTTCATCCTGATGTTAATCATTATAAATTGTTATCCTTTAAACCGACCCCCTGACGAACCAGAAGTGGGGAAACGCGTCGGGGTAAAAATATATATATAAAATTAACGGACATCATCTGTAATAAATTCCAACTGTACAGGGTTGTACAGGGCTAGACAGGATAGGCACGGGGACAGGGTGATCCCACCATTAGGGTTCATCCCTGGGCAGAGGATTATTTCAGGGCGGGTATAGGGAAAGAACCATCCCGAATGCCCACATCAATGTGCCCTATTCTCTACCCGACCCCAAAGCCTATAAAGGTCATTAATGCCACGGAAATTCTTACATATCTATCTACTTATCTCTTTTTTTGTCTCACCAATTCACGGTGGTAGCTGGGCAACATCTTGTCCTATTATTTGTTTTGGATATCCAGTTATCATAGGGTGTCTATACTTATGCTTTTTTAAATAAAACTAATAAAAGCGATTCTTTTAAAAAGGGTCCACTCCAGGTTAAAAACTCACGTATATGGACACTTAATATATGTAATTCTTTAAGATTTTTCCTTGTTTAAAAATTATGGCCTGTTTTCTAAACGGGACTGTATTCACAGAGGCTCTAATCAAAGAGGCAGCAGACATTTTCTCGGAGAGCGAGATTCCGGGCCTTTCATCTTCCATTACCTATAAACTAGCCTTCAATGACCTGTACACAGCCTTTAAAGAAAATATTAAGTCGTGGTGGGAAATTAGGTCACTGGAAATCTATCTGTCACATAAGATAGTTCCCAGGGGCCTAGGCATAACAATTACTCCAGCTGAGCGTATTCTCTCCGCCAGTTTAAAAATCAGCTGGGAGGAGGAAATAACCAAAAGTTCACTCAATCTTATGAGTATTCTTCTGGAGGAGGAAAAAGGCCTTTTTGACAGGACCTCAGAAAAACTAAGCAACCTTAAGGAATCCGTCCTTAAGTTTGAAACAGATCCAGACTTCAAAAGAAGAGAATCTTCTCTCCAAACTTCTGTGGAACGGTTCCAAAATCTCATCAAGGAACGCAAAAACAGACAGTTTGTGAAAGACTTGAGTGACTTTCGGGAAAATAGGGCCTATCAAGTAGTAAAAAAGTCAAACTATCCCTCTGCGTCTGAGGTCTCCTCCTCTGACATTGAATACTCAGAGAACGAGTCCACTGGGAGAGGAGACAAGGGTGGTAATAGGAAGGGCCCGGCATCCCAAAATAAAAAACAAATGAACAAATGGAGAAAATGGGGAAGGGAAACAAACAACCAGAGAGGCGGAGGTTACCGGGAGACTACCTTACCCTCAGTGGCATCCTCCTCCTATGGGGCATCGGGCTCCGAAAATGTTGCCACACATCTCCCCCCCCCCCCCCCCCTTGTCTGTATCCACAGCATCTACAGCGGTTCCTTTTTTAGGACAGGGCCAACCACCCTACCAACTACGCAACAGAACCAAATAGACAACATGGTCCAAAATAGTGAAGATTTACAAATCATAAATTTATCTGTGCGGGACTTAAACAGCGCAGAGATCTCTG
Organism: Bufo bufo; assembly: GCF_905171765.1. Classification (NCBI taxonomy): domain Eukaryota; kingdom Metazoa; phylum Chordata; class Amphibia; order Anura; family Bufonidae; genus Bufo; species Bufo bufo. Next base: position 153,107,318 of record NC_053390.1, on the reverse strand, counting down.
TATTGAAAAAGGGTCTCTCATTCGTCCCCACGACTGAGTTTAGGGTCTTTACATGGATCAAAGATCTTGATCTATTCTGTCGAAAACTCAGGTGGAGGAAATACTTTGACGTCTCCAATAAACAATCCCATGATAGACTAGGGATACAGGAATGCGACCTGGCAGACCTGGCCATCCTAATGGATTTGTGGGAGGAGGGTTCCAAAAAAACGGGAGAAGGTCCCTTCACTAAACTTCGCCCTAAAAGTAGAAGAATGCCTCCACCACTGAATTATGAACACATTGATATTTTCCAACAATTGGTCACCAGGGAATTAGAAACAGTAAAAACACCCCGTTCACACGGCAGGAATCTAACTAAAGGTGAATTTGAGGCCTTGAGGATACTGGAAAAAGACAACTCCATTGTCATCAAGCCCTCTGACAAAGGGGGAAACCTGGTGATAATGAACCATGATACATATACTAAGATGTGTATGGATCTTTTGAGGGACAAAGGTGGTTACCAGATTTTACCAAATGACCCGACAGACATCTATCTTATAGAACTCCAACAAATCCTTGACACAGGGCTGGAGCAGCGAGTCATTGGTAAATCTGAGTACCACTTTCTATTATTAAGTCATCCACAGATCGCAACCCTCTATGGACTCCCCAAAGTCCATAAAGGGACGACCCCTCTAAAGGGTCGACCAATAGTATCCGGTGTTAATTCAATCACACAAAATTGCGGTCTGTATCTTGATCAGGTATTGAAGGATTTCGTGGTGTCCCTTGCGTCATACACAAGCGACACCATGGATTTTCTGAAAAAAACTGAGTCCCTGGGGATTGAACCTTCCTGTTTATTAGCCAGTATAGACGTTGAGTCCTTATATAGTAGTATCCCACACGATAAGGGACTTCTGGCGGTCACCTATTATCTTGGCACAAGAGGTAATCATTTCCAGGAACATAATCAGTTTATCCTAAGCCTACTTAGTTTCATTCTGAGGCATAATTTTTTTCTCTTCAGGGGGCAGTTCTACCACCAGCTCAGGGGGACGGCCATGGGATGCCCATGTGCCCCCACATACGCCAACCTCTTCCTGGGCTGGTGGGAAGACAACATCGTCTTTCCAGGTCACCATACTTGGTGGAATGAGAAGGTGGCCTTCTGGACGAGATATATTGACAACATTTTTTTGCTCTGGAATGGAAGTAGGAGGGAATTTGCTGATTTTATCAATGTCTTAAACATCAAAGACATTGGCCTTAAGTTCACATCTGAGGTACATGAAGAAAGTATCAACTTCCTAGATGTGACAATACAAAAACAAGGCGACAAATTGGTCAGCACAATTTTCAGAAAATCTACGGCAACAAATTCCATACTACATTGGGGGAGCCACCACCCCACTCCACAGAAAAGAGGTATCCCCAGGGGACAATACCTCAGGATTCGCAGAAACTGTTCGGGTACACATGATTTTCACTGTGAATCGAAGAAACTCTACAAAAGACTTAGCGACAGAGGGTATCCAAAGAACACTTTAAGAGATGCTTTTCAGAAAGCCCTAGCAACAGATAGAGAAACCCTACTTACCCCCAAAATACGTGGGGATGACGGCGGGGGCGAAACGCGTCTCATCTCTACATTTGACATGGCTAACAGTGAAATAAGGACCATTCTTAACAAGTATTGGCCAATTTTACAAATGGACACGAGTGTCGCCAAAAACATCTCATCTCACCCAAGCATAACTTATCGCAGGGGTCAGAGTCTGAGAGACAGACTGGTCCATAGCCACTACGTGCCCCCCTCTCCACCGGGAACGTGGCTTGATCGCCGTCCCATCGGCATGTTCAAATGTGGGACATGCAAAATCTGTCCTTTTATCACTACAGGTAAAACGATCACATGTTCGGCCACCCAAAAGGTATTTACAATCCGGGATTTCATCAATTGCAAAAGCAAAGGGGTAATTTATATCTGCTGTTGCCCCTGTCTCAAAGACTACATTGGAAAGACCCTTCGGGAATTAAGGAAAAGAGTGGGCGAGCATATAGGTGATATTAGAAACAACAGAATCACACCGGTGGCAAGTCATGTACATGAATGCCACTCAGGAGATCCTCGCTCACTCAGTTTTTCTGCATTGGAACTTGTACCCATGTCCCCGAGAAAGGGGGACTGGGATAACAAGGTTTTGCGCAGAGAAGCAGAATGGATCTACAGATGTCACTCACAAGCACCTGTAGGCCTTAATGAACGATTGACGTTTACTTGTTTTTTGTAGAGTTTATTTATACCTCAGGAATCTGTGAAAGTAGTTGGAGGGTTCGGAAAATCTCCTTCGTCCGATGCCTACCTCTATTTCTCATAAATAAATAATGGTCTCAAACTGGTCATGGGTACACAAAGTACCGAATATATAATATCAGAAGGGTCTGTGCTATATTATGCACCACCCAGCCAAACTATCCACTATTTTTTTATTTAGTCTGATCATGTTGATTGTACATACGTCTCTACTGATCAGAATAGCTATAACCCGGAAGAAAAAAATGGTCCTGTCAATGTGTTGCTGTCTATATAGTGTGAGGTAGGAAAATTGATGTGTAATGTGCATATGACAGATATTTGTCTGCTATCCATACATACATGTAACAGACATAGTGGTGTGATGTTAGAAAAAGTTTTCCTAAATATTCGTGATCTCGAACATTTTTAATGATATTTTTCGGAATACATACAAATTGACATTTTATTATGTTTGAGTAGATATTAATGATTTAGGGCTGTAAGTATTGTTGTGAGTCACAACAATACTTATTGCCCCAAATCATTTATACAGTCCTGATCAAAAGTTTAAGACCACTTGAAACATGGCAAAAAAATCATATTTTCATGGCTGGATCTTAACAAGGTTCCAAGTAGAGCTTCAACATGCAACAAGAAGAAATGGGAGTGAGACAAAACATTTTTTGAGCATTCAATTTAATAAAAACAACGAATAAACTGAAACAGGCTGTTTTTCAGCTGATCAAAATTTTAGGACCACATGCCTTTAAAAGGCCAAATATGTGCAAAGATGTGGATTCATTGTCATTTTCTGTCAGGTAGTCACACGTTGTGATGGCAAAGGCAAAAAAACTCTCCCTTTTTGAACATGGTCGGGTTGTTGAACTGCATAAGCAGGGTCTCTCACAGTGCGCCATCGCTGCTGAGGTGGGACACAGTAAGACAGTCATTTGGAATTTCTTAAATGATCCTGAGGGTTATGGAACAAAAAAGTCAAGTGGAAGACCCCAAAAAATTTCATCAGCACTGAGCCGGAGGATCCAATTGGCTGTCCGTCAAGACACTGGACGATCCTCAACCCAAATTAAGGCCCTTACTGGTGCTGACTGCAGCCCCATAACTATCAGACAATATCTGAGACTGAAGGGCTTCAAAAACAAAAAACGTCTTCAATGACCTCGTCTCCTTGAACGCCACAGAACTGCTCGTTTGGACTTTGCAAGAGAGCACCAAACATGGGACATTCAAAGGTGGAAGAAAGTTTTATTCTCTGATGAGAAAAAATGTAACCTTGATGGTCCTGATGATTTCCAACGTTACTGGCATGACAAGCAGATCCCACCTGAGATGTTTTCTACGTGCCACAGTGGAGGGGGCGCCATAATGGTCTGGGGTGCTTTTTCCTTCAGTGGAACAATGGAGCTTCGGGAAGTTCAGGGGCGTCAAACGGCCGCTGGCTATGTCCAGATGTTGCAGAGAGCATTCCTCATGACTGAGGGCCCTCGTCTGTGTGGTAACGACTGGGTTTTTTAACAGGACAACGCTACAGTACACAATGCCCGCAGATCAAAGGACTTCTTCCAGGAGAATAACATCACTCTTTTGGCCCATCCTGTGTGTTCCCCTGATCTAAATCCAATTGAGAACCTTTGGGGATGGATGGTAAGGGAAGTTTACAAAAATGGACAGCAGTTCCAGACAGTAGATGGCCTTCGTGCGGCCATCTTCACCACTTGGAGAAATGTTCCCACTCACCTCATGGAAACGCTTCAAGCATGCCGAAACAGATTTTTGAAGTGATAAACAATAACGGCGGAGCTACTCATTACTGAGTTCATGTTTGGAAGTTGGATTTCTGTTTTGGGGGGGTTTCGTTTTTTTTTGGAGGTGTGTTCCTAAACTTTTGATTAGCTGAAAAACAGCCTGTTTGAGTTTATTTGTTGTTTTAATTAAATTGAATGCTCAAAAAATGTTTTGTCTCACTCCCATTTCTTCTTGTTGCATGTTGAAGCTCTACTTGGAACCTTGTTAAGATCCAGCCATGCTAAATATGATTTTTTGCCATTTTTCAAGTGGTCTTAAACTTTTGATCAGGACTGTATCTACACAAACAAGATAAAATGTCAATTTGTATGTATTCCTGAAAAATGTTAGTAAAAATTTTCGAGATCACAAATATTTAGGAACACTTTAGCTGCATATAAATACATTTAAATAACAAGTATGTGATACAACATTACAGTGCTATAAAGTTGAATTATTTACAGTAATGATGACATCTAGCTCGGCGACAGTAAAATTACTCCTGACCATTTTTTCCAGACAACTTCCCAACCGAATCTTTGAAAACACTCGCGAGACTAAGCCATGCCCGTATATGCACAAGCAAACATGAATATTTCCATGACGAGTTCTCACGATAAAAAAAAATTGCACAAATATAACAAAGTAACGAATTAGCGAATATATCACGAATATTTGACAAAATATTTGTGAAATATCACAAATTTGAATATGGAACCTGCCTCTCATCACTACACACAATGGGCCAGATTTATCATTACATTTACATCTTACTCCACTTTTACATATGTCCAAAGTCACTTTTGGCTAAGTAAGATTTATTAATGGTCCTTTAATACTGTTATAAATGTGGTTTGATGGTAGCAGTTTATCCTTCAGTAAGCGGCTTTACAAAAGTCGCACGTCTTTACGAAAAAGTTGCATGTTATATTAAAAAGTCGCATAAGATAAGCATAGTCCTCACTGGAGTGAACTTGCACAATTTTTTGCGACTTTTTAAATAGTCTCAATAGTAAATCTGTCTAGAGATTCATTTACATAAGAAAACATGCCCACTTTCAGAAAACTGGCAAGCATAGCGCAGAGCCAATAAAAGTCGCACAGTTTTAGTGATTGCGTAAAAATTTGCGACTTTTTCACTCCATTATTTTGACTCGAGCTAATGATAAATTTGGCCCAATGTGTCTTTCCGAATCTTTCCCAGACTAGCTTCCTCAGAGCTTCCTCCCTAAATCAGGGTGCCACCGTACTAGTACTCCTAGGGTTAAGTTTACCATGGATTTACTAACTCACTTCACACACACAACCAAGACAGAAGCAGGCACCTTCTCCTTCACGCTCCAAAGCAAAGCTCACCACTGTGCAGAATATTAACAGTTTCTTTCATGGCTACCTCGTCTGGTCCGCCAGTCCAGGACTAACACTCCGCCACTCCAGGCAGATAATTTATAGTGCTCCCGGGACTCAGGGCCACACCCTCCATCACTAAGATAATTTAGTGGCCCTTAATTTGAGTCCCACTCGGGACTACCCGGGGTTACGCACTCTGTCACTAAGACAGATAAAACAGTAACCCCTAAATCAAGCCCCATCCTGGAGCACCCCAGGGCTACACCCTCTGTCTAAACAGGACAGATAATTTAGTAGCCTCTAATGCAGATCCGCCCCCCCTGCCAGGGGAAATCACTTGCTCTGCTTAACCGTTGACAGTGAAGGTGCTTGACACAAACCACACAGACAAACACACACAGTAGAGCAAACTCAAATTTTCCGTATTCTAGGAACTCAGGATTTTACATCAACCAAAGTTGCTACTACGTAACATCAATAGCAGAAAAGATTATCACAGCACAGTGGAGTAGCAAGAGGCAGGTGAGATAACCAAAATTTTCTCACCTTGTCTCTGAGGCTGCAGTCCTCCTCATCAAGCGTGGTCCATCGTGCTCTGGGAACCCCAAAACTTTGGCTAGCAACGTTACTTCTCCTGAGCCCCACGTTGGGTGCCAACTGATAAAGTTACCCTCAATTGGGGCTGATTACATTTGCTCTACTGCTCCAAATTAATAGTAACCCAAGTGTTTTACGTGTACGGAAGAAACTAACTGTGAGACACACACTGGGGTCAAAGCGAATTCTTGTTTATTACAGGAAGTACAGCAGTTTATATAGACATCAGAGAGGCATTCCCCCTGAGGCATGTGGCACTGTTGTATTGGCTGAAATATGAAAATAAGAAAAGAGATAACATTTAGCATCTGCCCATTGTGCATTGTTTTACTAACTGTGGTATGTGAACTATTTATAGGGTCAGCTCACCTGCAGGCCCAAACCTAAAATCTTTTATAGAGTCAGCTCACCTGTAGGCCTGCACCTAAAATTTTTTACAGGGTCAGCTCACCTGAAGGCAATCACCTAATTATACCTAATAGGTAATTTGCTTGCATGCTGCCTTGCTTGGATGTGGTAGCCATAGCTATTTCTTAGGCTCCCTCTCCGGAATCGAACCATGATTCCACGTTACCCGTGTTCACCCTGGATTGCGCTAAAAATAACATCAAAAGTTGATGGGCAGACATCCGAATGGATCATCGCCGTCACAGCGACGTCCGATCGGCCCCAGGTTATCTAGAGTCACCAAAGCGGCAGCAGGCCCTCGTCCATAATGTTTTAGATGGTCAGATCAGCAGGCTCTCAATCATAATTTTTCAAGGCTGTGTATGATGCCCTCATTTATGCTTGTGCTTGTTTCTTGTAATATTTGGCAGCCCTTTCACTGCTTAGGCTTTATAATTGTAGGAGTCCCACTACATGAACAATTGTACCACAATGTGAATGAGGCCCTCCTTTATGTGATATACAGGTTGTATCGGAGTGCCTCTTCCTTGTAATGTTTGGCAGCACTTGCACTTTATATACAAGTAAATTTACAGGAAAGAATGTTTCCTAACAATTTTTCCTCTAAAATCGATTTTATCTTCGGTTTTGTGCGTATTAATGTCAGTCTGTAAAAGTGGCATACTACTCGGACAACAACATTCCCAGAAGCAACCTGGGAGTCCAAGATGCATCCAGACATCCTCCCCATGCTGTTCCCGAAGCATTTCAGTGGTGTTTCCATCAATTTCTGACCTTTTCCTATGAACCAGGCACCCTGGTTTAATGCTCGGGTTTAATGCTCGGGTTCTCCCACTGACTTCCATTATACTCGGGTGCTCGGTAGAGCACTCGAGCATCCAAGCACTTTGGTGCTCGATCAACACTACTAAAAACTATAAGGGAAAAAATAGAATATGTAAAAGACAGATAAAGAAAGCCAAGATGGAGACAGAAAGAATCATTGCCAAGAGAGTAAAACTAACCGTAATATGTTCTTCAATTATATAAATGGTAAAAATCTTAACCTGGTACTTAAGGACACATTTCCGATAACCGCTGCGCGGCGGGTGGGGATCGGAACAGAGTGCCTGTTGAATGGGGTCATTTTTGGGTTGTTGCTATAATGTAAGCCCCACAAAGTGACAGACCTAAACTGGTCCTTAAAAAGTGGGTTTTGGAAAATGTCAGAAATATTAAAAAATGTGCTTCTAAGTTTCTAAGCCTTGTAACGTCCCCAAAAAATAAAATGACATTCCCAAAATGATCCAAACATGAAGTAGACATATGGGGAATGTAAATTAATAACTATTTTTGGAGGTATTACTATGTATTTTAGAAGTAGAGAAATTGAAACTTGGAAATTTGCAAATTTTTAAAAATTATTTGGTAAATTTGGTATTTTGTTATAAATAAAAATGATTTTTTTTTACTCCATTTTACCAGTCATGAAGTACAATATGTGATGAAAAAACAATCTCAGAATGGCCTGGATAAGTAAAAGTGTTTTAAAGTTATTCACACATAAAGTGACACTGGTCAGATTTTCAAAAAATGGCCTGGTCCTTAAGGTGGAAATGAGCCCGGTCCTTAAGGGGTTAAACCTGAAAGTAAGTAGAGAGGAAAAGTTGTAGAGAGCAATGAGGAGAAAACTGATTTATTATACATTTCTTCTCCGCTGTATTCACTGAGAAAAATGAAATGTCAGAAAAAATGCATAGTTTTAAAATAAACATAATAATACTGATAAACTAAAAATAATAATAGACGAATCACCGGGTCCAAATGCCTTACTTACATCCCTGGATTCAAAGAGATGCTATCCTGGAGTATTTCAATGGAAATAAGCATATAAGCATATAACACCAAATCAGTATGGCTTCTTGATGAATCAGTCATGTCAAACTAGTCTAATCAGTTTTAATGAGGAGGTAAGTTCTAGACTTGACCAGGGTGAGTCAATGTATGCAATAAATCTTGACCTCTACAAAGCATTTCATGCTACGCTACATAAAAGGTTGGTACATAAAATTAAAATGCTTGGACTAAGGGGAATATGTGTGTATAAGGGTAAGTAACTCGCTCAGTGATAGAAAACAGAGGGTGGTTATAAACGGTACCCACTCAGATTGGGTCACTGTTAGTGACGAGCGGCAGGGGCTATATTCGAATTTGCGATATTTCACAAATATTTTGTAGAATATTTGTCATATATTCGTAAATTCAAGAATTTGAGATTATTTTATTGAATGCGAAAAATCGGCAATGTAAAAATCGCGTAATGCGAATTCGTAACGCGAAATACTGGCGTGGGTCACTTTGGCTTAATTTTTCAAGCTGTTAGAAGTTTCATGAGTTTCTCCTGAGACTTAAGAAAAAGTTTGGCATGGCAGAACATTACAATAGCTTTATATGCAGATAGAGTCAAGAGCTCCAATATATTCGCGATTGCGCTAATCGGCAGTAATTAGAATATTTTTTCGCACTACGTGCAACTTCACATTTTAGCAAGTCTGACTACAGATTACTGATTGTTGCACTAAGTATTGTTGTGAACTTGACATTGCTTCCTTCTCATTAGCCCACAAGCAAGAAGCAGATAGGAATCATGTGTTGAGATGGAAAAAAAATGGCGATGATTCGATATAACGAATATATAGCGCTATATTCAAAATATTCGTGAATTCTCGAAGCGGCGATATTCGCGATAAAAATTCACTATTCGAATATTTGCGCTCAACACTAGTCACTGTCACCAGTGGGGTACCACAGGGGTCAGTATTGGGCCCTATTTTCTTCAATATATTTATTAATGATCTTGTAGAGAAATTGCACAGTAAAATATAATTTTTTTGCTAACAATACTAAACTGTGTAAAGTAATTAACACAAAAAAGGACAGTACACTGCAGGATAGATTGGAGGCTTGAGCAGACAAGTGGCAGATGAGGTTTAACACTGACAAATGTAAGGTTATACACATGGGAAGGAATAATGCAAGTCACCAGTAGAGTTGAGAGGACACAAAAAAAATTGCGTTTGGGACCCGAACTTAACCCCGAACCCAAACTCCATTGAAGTCAATGGAGACCCGAACTTTTCAGCACTAAAATGGCTGTAAAAAAGTCATGGAAAGGGCTAGAGGGCTGCAAATGGCATCGAAATGTGGTTAAGAGCATGGCAAGTGCTCTGCAAACAAATGTGGATAGGGAAATGACTAAAAATAAAATATGTAAAAATAAAAAACAATAAAACTTGATCTTGGAGGACGAGGTCCATATAGAGTAGGAGGTTAAGGAGGCGGTGGATGTAGCGGTGTAGGTGGAAGCGGTGGTGGAGGATGAGGAGATAGCCTACACTGCTGTTTGGTTTTATTTTTTTTATTTTTTGTTTAAATAAGGGTACACCCCAAAACATTGGGAAATATAACCTGTTATAACCCCCTCCGGTTGTGCTAAACAAACGTTCAGACAATACACTGGCTGCAGGGCAGGCCAGCACCTACAAGGGGTAAAGGGCAAGCTCAGGCCATATGCCCAATTTGTAGACCCAGAAGTTGAAGAGGGCAGACCTATCAGTCAGTACGTGCATGTGCACACATACTGCTCCACCATGTTGCAAGTCCCCGTGATGTCCACAATACAATTGGATATCTGCTCTATCAACTTTCGATGATATTTTCTGTGCCTACCATGTTTATCATGGTTAGTGGCGAATCAGGGTTCCACGCCGGAGAGGGAGCGTGAGAAAGGGATACCACATCCAAGGGAGGTCAATGTATGAAATTAAATGTGATCGAGCGGAAATGTGGGAGAAGTTGTCAAAACGAAAGGGTCAAATGAAAGGAGGGGCGCACAGCAATTGCCCACTCCCGACTCGGGGAGGTAGTGCCGATAAATAACAATACAGGACTCTTAAGATTCCCTGTTATTGGAATGATTAATAAAAAATTATAGGGAATGTCACTGGGGTATTTTGGATTTGGAAACATTAGACAGGAGAGGCACTCCTGCTGCTTTATTAACTCTAGATAACTTCTCCCTGATTGCACGTCCCCGTGACATCCTCGATCGAATTGGATATCTTCTCTATCAACTTTTGATGTTCTTTTCTGCGCCTACCATGTTGATCACGGTTAGGCTACTTTCACACTTGCGTTCGGGGTTCAGCTTGTGAGTTCCGTTTGAAGGCTCTCACAAGCGGACCCGAACGGATCCGTACAGCCCCAATGCATTCTGAGTGGATGCGGATCCGCTCAGAATGCATCAGTATGGCACCGTTTGGCCTCCGTTCCGCTCAGCAGGCGGACACCCGAACGCAGCTTGCAGCGTTCGGGTGTCCGCCTGGCCGTGCGGAGACAAACGGATCCGTCCTGACTTTGACAAGTCAATGGGGACGGATCCGTTTGACGTTGACACAATATGGTGCAATTGCAAACGGATCCGTCCCCCATTGACTTTCAATGTAAAGTCAGGAGTCCCTATTAATATACCATCGGATCGGAGTTTTCTCCAATCCGATGGTATATTTTAACTTGAAGCGTCCCCATCACCATGGGAACGCCTCTATGTTAGAATATACCATCGGATTTGAGTTAGATTGTGAAACTCAGATCTGACAGTATATTCTAACACAGAGGCGTTCCCATAGTAATGGGGACGCTTCAAGTTAGAATATACTGAGAACTGTGTAATAACTGCCCCCTGCTGCCTGGCAGCACCTGATCTCTTACAGGGGGCTGTGATCTGCAACAATTAACCCCTCAGGTGCCAGTGCGGTCCCCCCTCCCTCCCCAGTATTATATTCATTGGTGGCCAGTGCGTCCCCCCTCCCTCCCCAGTATTATATTCATTGGTGGCCAGTGCGGCCCCCACTCCCTCCCCAGTATTATATTCATTGGTGGCCAGTGCGGCCTCTCTCCCTCCCCAGTATTATATTCATTGGTGGCCAGTGCGGCCTCCCCTCTCCCCCCCCCTAATTAAAATAACCCCCCCATCATTGGTGGCAGCGGAGAGTTCCGATCGAAGTCCCAGTTTCATCGCTGGGGCTCCGATTGGTTACCATGGCAGCCAAGACGCTACTGCAGTCCTGGCTGCCATGGTTACTTAGCAATTTTAGAAACACTATACTTACCTGCGATGTCTGTGACCGGCCGGGTGCTCCTCCTACTGGTAAGTGAAAGGTCTGTGCGGCGCATTGCTTATAGCACAGACCTTTCACTTACCAGTAGGAGGAGCGCCCGGCCGGCCACAAACATCGCAGGTAAGTATAATGCTTCTATAATTGCTAAGTAACCATGGACTGCAGTAGCTTCTTGGCTGCCATGGTAACCGATCGGAGCCCCAGCGATTAAACTAGGACTCCGATCGGAACTCTCCGCTGCCACCAATGATGGGGGGTGATTTTAATTAGGGGGGGGAGAGGGGAGGCAGCACTGGCCACCAATGAATATAATACTGGGGAGGGAGGGGGGCCGCACTGGCCACCAATGAATATAATACTGGGGAGGGAGGGGGGGCCGCACTGGCCACCAATGAATATAATACTGGGGAGGGAGGGATGGGGGCCGCACTGGCCACCAATGAATATAATACTGGGGAGAGAGGGAGGGGGCGGCCGCACTGGCCACAAATGAATTTAAAGCTGGGGAGGGAGGGGGGTCTGCCTGGCAGCACCTGATCTTTTACAGGAGGCTATGATACGCACAATTAACCCCCTGAGGGGTTATTGTGCGGATCACAGCCCCCTGTAAGAGATCGGGTGCTGCCAGGCAGCAGGGGGCAGTTATGTACACAGTTCTTTTAGTATATTCTAACTTAAAGCGTCCCCATCACCATGGGAACGCCTCTGTGTTAGAATATACTGTCGGAACTGAGTTTTCACCTGTAGCAGAGGGAACACAGCAAAACTGCAAACAAATGCTGCAGTACCCAAATGCACTATATAGAAAGTATATTATTGGTATATAACACCCCACTTCTATCAGTTATTTTGGGGGGCGACTGTTATATCACACCAGTTATAATTATTTTTTCTAATTGCTTTTGTCACTCTGTGTAGCTGTAGTATCGCTGAAGAACCGCTCACCACTGCTGCACAATACAAATCTAATATAATATGCTTTCTATGTTAGAAAGTATATTATAAGTGCATTACACCCCTCTGTACTGCACACCTATCAATAGTACATCTATACCAGTCCTTAAAATGACTTTTGTGGATCTATTTGATAGCGTTTTTGTCCCTAACAGTCTGTCCCTGCTCCACACAGCAACCTTTCCCTACACTGACAAAAGACTGAATGTAAAATGGCAGCCAGATTGGGTCTATTTATAAGGTAGGGGGTATGTCCATGTGCTGAAACGTCTCAATTGGCTCTCCTGTACCACCTGATGGATGTGTCATGGGTCAAAGTTTTTCATAATGTAAAAGAATATGGCAGGCGCAAATATCGCCATATGTTCGCATGTTCGGCGAATAGCGAACGAGCAAAGTTCGCCGTGAACCGACCACTGGGCAACCCGCAAGGCCATCATTATTGGTGAATTTCTCCCAAAAATGTAACAGACAAATTAGTGAAATTTGTTTACCTCTCTACTATGTAGAGAAGGGGTATATCACAGCCAAAAATTGGTGAATGTCACCCAAAAATGTAACAGACAAATTAGTGAAATTTGTTTACCTGTCTACTAGGTAGAGCAGGGGTATATCACAGAATAAAATTTGAGAATTTCACAAGAAAAGTAACAGACTAATTAGTGAAATTTGTTTACCTGTCTACTAGGTAGAGAAGGGGTATATCACAGCCAAAAATTGGTGAATTTCCCTCGAAAATTTAACAGACAAATTAGTGAAATAAAATAAAATACGTACAAATAAAAAAAAATAATCTTGATGTATGAGGTGGAGGTCCTTATGGAGTAGGAGGTTGAGGAGGCAGTGGACATAGCAGTGTAGGTGGAAGCGGCGGTGGAGAAGGAGGAGGTAGTCAACACTGGTTTTTGGTTTACATTTTTATTTTTAAATAAGGGTATGCCCCAAAAGAGTGGAAAATATCAAAAATACAACAATGAGCAATTGTGCAGTATAACAATGGCTGGGTAAGGCCGGTATCCATGTCTATTCTGCACAAGGTACAGATAAGTCCTGTGGGATCCATGCCTGGTTCATTTTAATGAACGTGAGCTTGTCCACATTGGCTGTGGACAGGCGGCTGCACTTGTCTGTGATAACGTCCCCTGCCGTGCTAAACACATGTTCAGATAATACACTGGCTGCAGGGCAGGCCAGCACCTCCAAGGCATAAAGGGCAAGCTCAGGCCATGTGCCCAATTTGGAGACCCAGAAGTTGAAGAGGGCAGACCCGTCATTCAGTACGTGTAGGTGTGTGCACACACACTGCTCCACCATGTTGCTGAAATGCTGCCTCCTGCTAAGATGTTCCATATCAGCTGGTGGTGCTGATTGTTGTGGCATGCTGACAAAGCTTTTCCACATTTCGGACATGCTAACCCTGCCTTCTGAGTTGCTGGTGGTGCCCCAGCTGCGTTGGCGACCTCTTCCTCCTCCTCTGCCTTCGCCTTGTGCTTCCACTGTGCCCCCGCTGTCAGGTGGGAATGCCACCAGCAGCGCGTCTACCAGCGTGCGCTTGTACTCGCACATCTTACGATCAGGCTCCAGTGACGGAATTAAAGATGGTATGTTGTCCTTGTAATGGGGATCCAGCAGCGTGGCCACCCAGTAATCACAAGTTAGAATGTGGGCAACTCGGTGGTCGTTGCGGAGACACTGCAGCATGTAATCGCTCATGTGTGCCAGGCTGCCCAGAGGCAATGACAAGCTGTCCTCTGTGGGAGGTGTATAATCTGTGTCCTCTATATCCCCCCATCCACGCACCAGTGATGGCCATGAGCTGGTTTGGGTGCCACCCTGCTGTGAACACGGTTCCTCCTCCTCATCCTCCACCTCATCATCCTCCAGAACTGTGCCCTGGCTGGACAATTGTGTACCTGGCG